>NW_021703778.1:16472096-16669608 GCF_005190385.1 Monodon monoceros
TACCGACTGAATCGTGACAAAGTGCCTTAGCCCCACCCCACAAAACACAATTTGACCAGTCATTTCTGAAACATGGAGGAACTCAGGATCCCTCAAAGACAAACATCATATAATCTGGATGATAAAAAATCACATAGGATATCAAACTCTGAGCTCTCATCCCAACTGGAGCTAAAATATGATTATACAGACATTGTAGCAGACATTTCATAATGGAGGCCGGAGTCTGGATCCCGGCAACTACATTGCTAATGAGTGATCAGTACAAGTAAGTTACGTTCTTTATTTCCACCTTCCTATTATATGAAGCCAGGACTGCCCATTCTTTCAAATATGCTAGGAAAATAAATTACCATTTAATTGTTTCTTTAAACTAATGCATTAGATAAACCTAATGTTTAATACTTATAAGGGAGGTAACAACAACAACAAAAAATGGAGAACAACAACAACAAAAAACGAAAGAAAAAAACACCTAAGTTATAGATGAATCCAAAGTACGATTTACACGGCAAAACTTACCTTTGGAGAAAAGTTTGCCTTTTCATATACACAAACATTTATACTTATTATTTCAAAGTCCATCCAAACAAAATTTTAACATGCAAGGTTAGAGGTAAAATTAAATTACCTGCATTGGGCATCACCTTTAACGAAGGTAAGCTAAAATAATGCAGATTAGTTCCCATGTTCAGAGTGCAACCCCTCCCCATCCCAGCAAAAAGCAAAGCCTATTTAAATCAAGAGAGCAGGGTTATGTTCAGCAGTGACGTCCTCTGATCTCAGTAAATGTCATTCCTGTGCTCCCTCTGGAAGGGCGGACATGGTGGTGACAGCATCATTTCTGTGGTGTGTTAGAAATGCAGTGCACAGCCGTGGGGATTAGCAGCCCACATTTAATGTGCTTAACAGCTTTAACAATTACAAAGCTGATAATCTGATTTTTTTAATGTACCTACATGAGTAGTCTTATGTGCTGAAATAATCAGAGTGCCTATTATTTGAAATATGTTAATGATATAATTAACTGACTGGCAACCTTGGTCCCATATTGGAAAAGTGCTTTATAAGCCATGATTTGTTTTAATTTCTTAATGCTCATTCATTAATTTCTATTGTTTATTTCTACTTTAATTTTTCTTGAGAAAACATCTCAAAATAATCTGTAGCCATTAATTTGCATGGATTTCACTAATGAATAAATTTTTACAAAACTTTTGCATCTTGAATTGCTCAAAATGCTTATTTTGACTGAAGAAGTAATACTGTAGCCAAAAACTGACTTAACAATGAAAACATTAAGTTTCACTATTAATTATTAACTTCCTTCAAAGCACAATTTAACAGACAGCAAAGGTGAAAATTTCACCTTTCCATAGGAGATACAGAAACTTTTCTCATATAAGTAACCACACGAAAGTGTCAATATTTGATTGTTTTTGACAGGGAGGGAGGGAGGGAGGGAAAGGGATCCCAGCAAATCAGTTTCCTTCTAAAACTAACTTTCTGTAAAGCATTAAGCGAGAAAGAAAAGAATGCATCAAATCTCACACTAACAGGAAAACGTTACCAAACTACACATATATGAACCTGACAATAATTTTCTGCCATCAAATTTAACTTTGCCATTTCAAAAGTCTTAAAATCTGCTTAGAAATAAAAGAAAAATCTTGCAAGTAATGGTTTCTAACGTTATCGGTACTTCCTGTATCTCTTAAAAATATTAAACATTCCTGTACTTTAAGATCTTGTTGTTACTTTATAAGCACACTTCTCAGCAGAGTAAAGAAGCAAATCTGCAGTGTTGGTTTCTAGGTAACAAAGTGATCTCCCAGTTACAATGTCTGCCCAACACAGTAGTGCTAGAGTAACACTAACACCATTAAGTTAACCAGAAATACCAAAAAGTGTCATTTTTTGTGAAGAGTGATCTCCCTCTTCCTAACCAGGTAACAGCGTCTCCCGAAGACAGACAATGATTGCTACTAATATAAGGTAGTGGTTAAGAACCTGGATCCTGGAGCCCAGGGGCCTGGGTTTGAATCTCAGCTCTTCCACTAACTAGCCCGGTGAACTTAGCCAAGTTACTGAACCCTTCTGTGCCTCAGTTTTCCAATATGTGAAATAAGAATAAAAGTAGTTAGGAGGGCTTCCCTGGTGGCGCAGTGGTTGAGAGTCCGCCTGCCGATGCAGGGGACACGGGTTCGTGCCCCGGTCCGGGAAGATCCCACATGCCGCAGAGCGGCTGGGCCCGTGAGCCATGGCCGCTGAGCCTGCGCGTCCGGAGCCTGTGCTCCGCAACGGGAGAGGCCACAACAGTGAGAGGCCCGCGTACCGCGAAGAAAAAAAAAAAAAAAAAAAAGTAGTTAGGAAAGGAAAGAAGAGTTCTGGATCACCAGTCAGGAGAATTGGTTCTAATCACAATCTTTTTATCGGAGAGTTTTAGGGGCTTACATAATTATATTAAAACATGCTAGAAGCACTTCATGAAAACTCAGTTACAAGGAAGAAGCCTGTCCACTACTGCTAAAAGAGAAAATGAAAATGATAAATTTGTCATCCAGGTAAAGCATATACTCACCAAAGTAACTTACCCTAGCTTAGAGAATACATTAACCAAGCTTTATTACCACTATGAAATTTTCAACTAAGTTTTTATTTAAAACTATAATAGGATTTTTCTCTTTAAAGTCTTTGTTACCTTTCAAAAAGAGTTCAGTGTTAGCTTTGAGTATTAGAATTATTCAGTAACTAAGAAGAAATATATATAAATTAAAGGTTCTGATTTTTAAAGGAATTTTAAGTTACAGTCAAGAGCTAAAGATTTTCAAAATATTTCTAGAATCAATAACAATGACACTATAGTTATATATTATACAAATGTTATACCAGGTTACATTTATTCTATTTTGAACTTTAGTTTTCATGTTCACTTTTCATTGTTTCACCCTAAAACTTACATATAATAATTTGTTATATTATTATAAGGATAATAATACTACCTAAAGCAAAGGACTCTAGTAAGGATTATAACTGACAGGCTGCTATCATACACTACAGTCATTAGCCAAGAACAACCACACCAAACAATATCACTACTGACTCCATGTTAAAGCTCTGGGAAGTGACCCAATGCCATTCTACTTACTAAGTGGAAGAGCTGGGACTCAACCCAGGTCTCTCTGATCACAGAGCACATTCTCTTTTCACTACAACACAGCTGCTGCTTCTATACCATAAAGCTTAATCCAAAGCCCCTCTAAACACTAACTGTATTAACACACAAAAAGAAAAGCCATAGTATAGCCATATAAATAAAGCCAGACTTAAAAAAAAGGCAGCAATAGTGATAAAGCGCACACAGTGCAGTAGAAAGGATAAATTTCACATGCAAAGACAGAAAATGAAAGAAAATACGAACGGCAACTTAGAGACCAGCTTTACGTCCATAGTTTGGATTCTTGAAATTATTAATAGGACTCTTGTAAATCGGATTTTCTTGCTGAAGTAAAAGAAATAGTTTCTAATGACTTCATCAGAAAAAAGCTGACATGTATAGTGTTTAAACACTATAAAAGAGAATTTTTACTATTTTTACACTTCCAAAATTAATTTTTTTTAAAAACCCAAGCAAATTGTAGTAAAATGCAAATGACTAAAATTCATTTACAATTTAACAATACTGAAGATTGTCACTGCTTTCTTGTATCAAAAGATGAATACACGAAGGCCAACGTTTGGCCACCTCGGCCTCCCACCTCACGCTTCAAAGCACTAACTGCTGGCGTCAACTTTCATCACTTGCAGCTTCTAAATTTTTATAAAGCCAGGTTTATTAAGTTGTAAAATCGCAGAGAATAAAAATACCCTTTTTAAGTACACAGTTCCATGAATTCTCAAATGTATAAACACACCCACAATGAAGATCATCCCACGATCCCTCGGGCCCCTTCCCCCAGCTCCAGCCCCTGCAAACCACTGGATCTCATTCCTGCCTCTAGGGTTTTACCTTTTCCAGACTGTCATATAAGTGGAGTCATACATATGTAGCCTTTTGAGTCTGGCTGCGTTCTACTTAGGTTTCTTTGTTGGGGGAAAAGAAAAACAGAAAAAGCTTTCTACTGAATAGCTTGCTATTACTTAGGATTCTATTTTACATGAGAAAAAAAAGGCAGAAGAGCAGATTTAAGATTAAAATTACTAAGGAAATAAAAACAATGACCACAGTAACCAGAAGAAACATTCTTATAATTGTTTTGTTTTAATAGGATATACTTAAGATGTTTTCTATTTTTCACTAAATGCAAGTTTTCTGAATAATAAATTTTGGGGGGAATAAAATATTTAAAGGACTTTAATTATCAGCTTTAGAGCTAATAAGTCTTAGAAGTGTTACATTTGCTTTATGAATCACCCTCCTTTTTTACATGATTTCCAACTTACCGTGTCCCATTTGGCATTCATTTTTTCCTTTTCAAATTTGGCAAATTCCCTTCTGTCATGAATGATCATTAAAAGCTTCCAAATCAGCAGCAATGCAAGGCCAATAAGAACAATTCCAGCAACCACACCTGCTACAATTGGGATAATGTCTGGACCAGTGGGGCACTCTGTAAAGTAAGAAGCAAAGGATGAGCACATAAGGGACTAGAATGTGAAGGTACAGCCAAAATTACAAAGAGCTGGGCAGTCTCATAAAAAAACACAGAGGAATTAAAATCCCAAGGTAAGTGAATGTACACTATCCCAAAGAATCTATAAAAAAGATACTAGAAGTAACAGATGGGTTTACAAGACCCCAGCGTACATGATCAATGAAGTCATGTATTTCTATGTATTATATAGAAATTGACTTCTACAATTTGGAAATTGAAATTTAGAAAATGGTATTTTCTACAATAGCACCAAAAATCATGATATACCTATGTATAAATCTAAGAAAATATGTGCAAGATTTACATGCTAAAAATTATTAAACACTGATGGAAAAAAGACCTGAATAAATGGAGAGAGATTCCATGTTCATGGATTAGAAGACTCAACATTGTTAAAATGTCAATTCTCCCCCAATTTTTTTTTTAATAATTAATTTATTTTTATTTTTGGCTGCATTGGGTCTTCGTTGCTGCGCATGGGCTTTCTCTAGTTGCGGCGGGCAGGGGCTACTCTTCGTTGCAGTGCACGGGCTTCTCACTGCACTGGCTTCTCTTGTTGTGGAGCATGGGCTCTAGGCACGCAGGCTCAGTAGTTGTGGCACGAGGGCTCTAGAGCGCAGGCTCAGTAGTTGTGGCGCACGGGCTTAGTCACTCTGCAGCATGTGGGGTCTTCCTGGACCAGGGCTCAAACCCATGTCCCCTGCACTGGTGGGCGGATTCTTAACCACTGCACCACCAGGGAAGTCCCTCCCCCAATTTGATCTATAAACTCAATGCTATCCCAATCAAAATCCTGGCAGGACGTGTAGCTATCAAGCAAGTTTATTCTAAAATTTACAAAGAAGTAGGAGAACTAGGAAAGTGTTTCAAAAGCACTTTCAGAAAAGAACAAAGTTGAACAACTTGTATTACCAGATTTCACAACTAGCTATGAAGCAACACTAACTGAGACAGTGTGGTATTGGCTAAAGGACAGATGCCTGGATTAACGGAAAACAATCAAGAGTCAGAAACAGGCCCACATATATAAGGTCATCTCATTTTCAACCAAGGTGGAGAAAGGTCAACCTTTTCAACGAATGGTGCAAGAACGACTGGAAATCTACATATAAAAAACTGGACCCCACTCTATATACTAAGATCAGCTCACAGTGGGTTACGGACCTAAATGGAAAACCAGAACTATAAAACTTTTAGAAGAAAACACAGGAGAAAAATCCTTATGAACTTGAATTAGGCAAAGAGTTCTAAGACATAATAGTAAAGAGCAAGATCTATAAAAGAAAAACCTGGTAAATCGTATTTCATCAAAATTTAAGCTTCTGATCTTCAAAAAACACTCAAGAAAATGAAGACAAGGAGGCACAGACTGAGACAACATTTGAAAAATACATATGCAAAACAATAGAGACTTTAAAAAAACAGTTTGGCTGTTTCTTCTGAAGTTAAATATACGCCTCCAAAATCCATTCCTAATATTTATCTGGGAGAAATTAAAACTTACATTCCCATAAAAATCTGACCACAAATGTAGAAAATTCCAAAGTATATTAAAAGCACCCAGAAAAACCAAGATAAAAATGTTTCATCTTTTGAGAAGCTGAACAAATTCATGCTGTATAACATCCTTTAACAAATTATCTTTCCCAGTGTCCAAGCCTAAAATCAACTCATATTTAAATATCATTAATAATGATGGTGCTCTTACCGAGAGCCTACTGCCAGGCGCCGTGCTGAGGGCTCTGTGTGGGCTACTGCATTTACTCCTCGGACTCTCCATTCACAAAACTCGAAACCCGCTTTCTCTTTCCCTTATTTATTAATTAAATACTAGTTTAAGCTTTGAGAGATTAAAAGTGTCCCAACTTGGACATATAATAGTCCAGCTGGAGTTGTTCCTAGATATTAGGGAAACTACCAATAGCCCTAAGCAGTAAAAAGACATAAAAGAAAATGCGAAGAATTTTGAAATGATCAGATTTCTACCTGGAGTCTCTACAACATGAACAGTGGCCTCATTGTTCCCATTCACTGAATATGTGAAGTAGAACCAGCAATCGTCAACGTCCTTCTCCTTACAATGGGACAGGGGATCCACCTGGCCTGGCTGGGGCAACCTGTCCCGATTTTCAACCTTGGTAATGTTGAAATGTGAACATTCCTGAGCACACGTGTCTTTCTTTTCTCCTTTGTTGAAGGCTCGGCACTGAACACATTCCCTGTAAAAATGCAAATGATTACATTTATTATTTAAAATAATATTTGCTTCAAGATGATTTTGTGTGCTAGACTCAAAATTTAACCAAATTAAGCCAAGAGCAATAGAAGAAGATATAAATAAATGAAGAAACATATTTCTAGATGGGGAAACTAAACATAAAGATGCTAGTTTCCCAAGTGATATTATAGATTTATTACAGCTCAAACTAAAATCCTCCAAAAGAAAGAAGAGTAGGAAAATAAAACTAGCCCTATCAGATATTTAATACACAATTTAAAGCCAAAATAACTTTTGAAATGTGTTGCTGGTACAATAGTAGTTCTTTCTTCAAGGGACAAAACTCAATTTTATTTAGTTTAGTCAAAAGATAGCTAATTAAGCAGCTGGTGATGCTAATTTAACAAAGGTTACCACATGGATTCACTTACATAGCAAACTCGGATTGAAATAATTGTACCATCACTCTCGTACGACACATTTCAATATCATGTGACAAACACCAGCTACTGGGAAAGAATTTTTAAGATTTAAAAACTGGGCTTCAATGTGACAGTGTATTTACAGCGTAACCTGATGTTAGCGCTGTTCTCTGTATTGTGTGCTGATACAGAGGCCAACAGCGAGTTATCACCCATTTCAAGCAATTCGGAAATACTCACTTATGCTCGGCACAGACTCCAAGGCACGTCTGGCACATCTCACAGGTCGGCCCTTGGAACTTGGGATCTGTACACTTACAGGCGCCACACTCACAGACGCCCCGGCCATTGCAGATCTGCCCATTCACAGCCGTGCAGGAGGTAGTGTCCAGAGAACAGTCACAGGCACTGCCAGTGTAGTTAGGGTTGCATTCACACACACGACACTTGCACACACCATTTCCTGCAATAAAAAGTATCATTTCTCATAACAATGGTAAAAATGTAACATCAGAGCATTGACCGAAAAGTGAAAACAAGCAATAACATGTAAGAAAGGCTGTCTGTGGGATGGAGTGACCCTCAATGCTGCCCTTTTTCTATTTATTCACTAAGCAAACTCTCAGGATTTTTTATTGTATTAGATAGGACCACATTTTATAACCATTTTCAGACCCCTTCTCACCTCCACAAATTAAGCCATTGGATCTATCACAGTTGAAATTATCACACTCGCAGAATTTGCCAGAATAAATTTCGTTTGTATTATCCCTCTTCCGACACACACACTGTCCACAGACACATTCTCCATTGTTGCTACATATTTCTGAACTGTTCTCTTTCCTGCAGTAAGCGTCCATATCTTCACTGTTCACCTCATCTGTGCTACATTCACAATGTCTCCCAACACGTCCCTCGTTGCACCTAAACAGAGTCCAAAATTTCAATCACATAAAATAAAAATAAGTGAAAGTAACAAATCATGCTGTGAGAAAGACTGGGAGAGGAAGTAAGACTATGAACATTATCTTCAAACTACAATTTTATTACATGTCATGCCACACGTCACAGACGTGCACAAAAGTGTACATATGCACACACACAGAGCCATTCAAATCCATATGGAATCTCCACAGGGGCCTAGGAAAAAAAGCCCTCTTCAGGAAAGTAACCATTTTGATCAAGATGAAAATACAATCTAGCAATGAACAGGTGAACAAGACATTTAGAAACATAGGATAAACTTATTTTTAAAAGTGCTATGTCTTCCAATGATATGCTATTTATTACATTTGCTATTATAGGTGAAGCAATCGTCCAATTGTTAATCCAAAAAAGTACAATAAACACACCCCAAAAGGTGCATGGAAGTTGAAGAAAAACATACTGAGCCTATCATTTGAAAATATAACTAACATACTGTTTAAAAATAAATTTACCCTATGGATCCAGACTTTTCAGCCACACTGCTTATTTTTAGAACACCTAGTGTTCAGACAATGAAGACACTAGTTCTGTATCTGGTAAATACACAAAAAGTAGGAAGGCAAAGCATTTTCAAGATGATCTTTCAGTTAAGTAATATTTTACTAAAAATGGATCTACACAATTCAGTCAGGATATGTATGACACGGAAAATTTTAAAATGTAACATTTTAATTGTTATTTAGAATAGAAAGCTAATAACTGATGGCAAAATACAGCCATCTATTTTTCTCATGATTAAAAACCCTTCAAAGCATAGTCATTTGGGGCTGACATCTGCATCAAAATACTCTTCCCTCCTCCTATTCTTTTAAGGAGAAAGATTATTCAGAGTACATTCAATTTTAATTTTTAATTAAAAAGTAATCACAGTATGAAAATAAAATTTAAAATAATCTGACTATAGTTTTGTTAGTAGTAGATTCTATGTTCTGAAAATACTGTTTTCTTTTCAATTTTACAAAGTATATTGGTTTTTTAAAAACTATTCCAGCGATTCAGAAGTACATGTAATACACGGTGAACATCCTTTATTGCTTCCTAATTCCATTTCCCAGATACAATCACTATTATTTTATATAAGCTTATTTAGCTCCAGAGAATTCAGACGGCTATAATGAGAGGAAAACCCAAATGCTACCTTAACCATTTGTTAAATATACATCTTGGATGGCTATAAAAGCTTTTATTTTACAGTAAAGGACAGTCTGCCTAAGAAAAAAAAAAGGCAGGGAAGAGCTTTCCATAAATAGCACACACAAGATCATCAAATTGATCTTGTGGTGAGCAACAGTGGCTGGAACAATCATTTATTTGCTCCAATAGACAGAATCTCTCTGGACGCCCAAACAGAGCCTGCCCCTGCAGCCGTCCCAGCCGCAGTCCCCCCGCACCCCATCACTCTCCACAGCCCCAGCTCACCTGCAGGCTCCACACTCAAAGGTCCCATTGCCATCATGGCACTTGGGACTGCCAGGGATGCCTTCACTCTGGCATTCACATTCACAGATGAACTGAAGAATAATCTCTACTTCTTCAGTGAAGCCCAGAGGCTTAATTTTAATGGTTTCAGAATTCTTATTTGGACATTTATTTGAAGTTACGCTGATTTCAAACTGAACCTTAAGGGAAAACAAGAAGATAAGTTAACAACTAAGCAATTTAAATCTACTAAAAAAAATTGCAAAAAGCCACTCCAAATTATATTTCTTTAACTGTTTCTCAAATTATAAACTACATTGCCTGTAAACAAGCAGTTTTTTCTTTTCTTCAGAAAACGTTTATGTAACATACCTCATCCCCAATGGAAATATTAGAGCATTTTCTCCCATTTTCCCCTGTTCCATTCACTCCATTCTTGCAGTAAGACTTGTAATTTATTGTTACTCCTTCTGGTAATTTGCTGTTTTCCAAAATGACTTCTGAAGACAAGGACTAAAAGAAAGACTATTAAACAGAGGAAAGGCAAACAAATGCTACTATTATGGTTTAATTACTGAGTTAAAATTTTAATGATGATACAGCACAGAGGGCTGATATTAATTATGAGGAGTCTTAAGAACTCAGAACACTTTCCTCCCCCAGTGGCAACACAGCTCTCCTCTGACCCTACCAACTTCCAGCTCACTAGGGACTAAAGTAAATGATCTACTACACTGTCTGGGAACAAATCTGCTCAGGCGCAGTTGCAGCCCTGCGCCCTCACCCCCCAAAAAAAGAAAACCCGAAGTGGGAGGATTCAAGGCACTGCGTTTTTAGAACAGCAGATTGCTCAGGACCAACGGAGAAGGCTGCGGCAGCAAGCTCTCTCCTGGTCACACTCCTGCATGGATGGAGTTGGGAAAGCATTAAGATATGCTGTAAAGACAGAGAACAAAACAGCTATGGGAGAGACAGGGAACAACCAGAATCTAGAAAATCTTTGTAAAAACCTCTCTCTTCGAGTAGGGTCTTTCCAAAAAATTCTGGGAACCCCTAGCATGAGGTAGAAAATATCTAAAATTCAACCCATCAAAAGGCTGGGGTGGTGCACACAGTACAGGATGGTTACTGTTACATCACAAAGGCCTCCAGAACACTTACAACAGTTACTGACCAATGGTGAATGAGTATCACTGAAGTACTCTGAACTAAAGCTCAAGATGGAGAAAATTCCTCTTTAATTTCAACTTCCTTCCAATCTGGGGGGAAAAAATCTTATAAAAATGGTAAGTCAAATATATGCAAATACATTCATATATACTTTATGGTACATGCATATATGACTGTGTGTACCTCCTGAAAACAGAGAACTATATACCCTGAATATATGTCAGGAGAAGAATTAGCAAAAAAAAAAAAAAAAAAAAAAAAAGCTTTTCTGGCACAATTCATCAAAATAGATGAATCTATAAAAAGAAGGGGTGGAAAAAGAAGACTGAGGTCATCCTATAAATCTAAGTTGTTTCAACAAGGAGACCTATTACTTAACAACATTAAAACAGAATTTAGAAATTTTCCCCACATGCCTTTGTTACATTGTGCTCTGCAGATAATTATGTATTTGTAAGAGAATATGAGTTTTTCCTCCAGATGCAGAATTTAAGTTTTATGTTGTCTTCTGGGGCTTGCTAAATTGTGTATGAAAGGAGTTTTACTTTTTTTGAGAAAAGTATTCTCCACAGGGTGTTGCCCAAAACAGATCTTATTTAAAATGCACTCACATTGTATGCATCGATGATCAACTGGATTACATTGCTAGAATTTGCAGATAATGTTCCTACTGCTGACTTAGGGATCAAATTTTTCAGTTCCTGCAATTAAAAGATAAAACATAAAATGCAAGTACTACTCATTCAACTAATTAGCATCTACTGAGTACTTACTATCTATTTTTAAATAACAGTTCTCGATACATTTCCTAAATAAACTTAAGGAGTCAGACCTAAAAACAACTAGCTTTACAATGTAACTAAAATTAATATACATCACTTTTTTTTTACCTGGTGACATTTTCCCGCATTTCAATTCAGACATATCATTTTGCCTCTAATGACTAAACAAAAAGGGTCTAGAAATGTGTTCCTCTTTTGATCTCACATGTATATATTTACCTTGTAAACGGGCTGAAATTCTTCAGTAACTGCAAAAATCGTCTGAATGTTATTTTCACTTAGTTTTTGGACAAGGTGAGCAATAGAAGGATAATCCTAAGAAATTAAGTAATAAAATTTAGTATGTAATTACATCCAATCTACTCCAGGTTTTCAATACTTGCTGAAAATAATGATTTGCAGATATCAACTGGATTACTTACAAAAGACTGCTTGAAACAACACAAATTATTGCTGAAGTGGGTGCTGTCTAGTGGGTTTCTAATCCTCTTCTATCTTTATATGTAAATTTTAAATTTCCATAATAAAAAGACTTTAAAGAGCAAGATTATCTGTGTATATTAAATGTCAGAACAATGAAAGTAAAGAACTGCCAGTAATTAAAGGTTATATTATCTACGTATCACTTAAGAAAAAGACCAAGATTCAGCAAGGTTTAGATTTCTTCCAGACCTTGAATAATTTGCCAATCTTTATTTTCAGTAGAGGCAGGGTGCCTGCTTTCTTAAATCATGTATAAGTAAGACAAGGAGTGTTAAGGCTATACAAATGATTTGATTAGACATAATATCAAGCTTGCTACCCCTTGACGTACGCGAGTGAGAGGAGACAGCTCTGGGCTGAGGCGCAGAGTCGGGAGTCAGCAGCTCCCTTCACCCCCGGGCCCTCATCTACACGGAAGGAAGCAAGCACAAAGCCAGAGCCTCAAAACAGCAACACGAGCTTTCCTGCACATTAGGTCAGGGCCCAACTCACCAAAATAACAAAACCCCCAAACCCTGAAGAACCCACAAGCCAGTCACCCACAATACTCTTAGTATTAGACCCTAAACTCAACCTGAATCCATTCAATATGTAAGGAGCTAAGCACTTACATAATAATGGCTCATTGTGTACACATCATTTTCCAGGTGACACTGTCCATCATTTGGTAAAACAATGCCACCAAGTTTCCCATCTCCAGCAAAGTGAAACCCAGCATCCGTGGAAAACACCAGCAGCCGTGTCACATTCCTCCAGCCAATCAATGACTCAAAAAGAAAAGGATTTCAATTTTAAAATATTACCCACAATTCAGCATAAATCTTTTCATCTTTATGTAGGCTACCTCTATATCTCAACCTAATTCCATACCTTCTCTTTTCACGATACCAATATCCTTGCGGATGAAGGCACAGAGATCACTGAATAAAACTCCCCCACCTCACTGTAAAACTCCACCCTGCCTGGCTGTCCACCTCTCTCAGCTCTTTTTTAAAAACTGTATCTTTTAAAGTCCATGTCTCTCTCCCCATTAGAAAGTACACTCGCTCTGTGCAGGGCAGGGACCACCATCAGGTTTTGTGCTTCATCTTATCTTCAGCGGTCAGCGCAGTGCTTGGCACATAGTAGGTGCTTAATGAGTAAATGCAAATGTCTCAGCCCACACCCATCTTGGCCCAAATATCACTGTCTCATTCCCATCCATCCTTGCTCCACCTTCCGTAGCGTATACTTCCTTTATCAGCCACCACATTAGGCCTTCCTTTTTTAATTACAGAAAAAAGTACCTTCTCCAAAGACTTGCCCTGCTTAATTCCACCCATTCTAACCCATCAGTACTGCTTATTTATTTTATTTTCCACCTTATTCAGCAAAGAATTTAAAGTAGCAGTAAAATCCTCTAATATGGTAATTTTATAATCACATCTGTCTAAATACTCAATTATATCTGTATATATCCTCGTAAGACTATAAAATCCTTGAAGGCAGGAATTAAGTTTATTAATGCCGGCAGTCCAAGTGGAATGTCTCTTTTTCATGTAGAGAAGTGGAACAGTTACTCTCAGTCAGCATGAGGAAAACCGAGAGTAGCGGCCACAGATGCTATGGCTTGTTTTAATCCCAAGGCTAAGGCACAGGTAGAGGCAGCCCAGAGAATGCTCTCTCCACAGTGAGCTGCTAACAGGATCACAAATGAATGGCTGGAAAGAAAACAAGCATCAGGCTGGGCACTACCTGGAATATCACTCTCTTCCCCTTTAAAAGCAGAGACTATCCTTAAATTGCAACTACCCCAGTGAGAGGTCAAGAGTAACGATAATCTAATAGTTAATATTTGCTGGGTGCTTAGTGGCACTGTATATGGATTACCGTATTTAAACTTCATAACAACCCTATGAGGTTTATCTGTTATTATCCCTTCTTAAGGAGAGGGAAACAGCCCTCTAGAATGGCAAGGAAATTACCTAGTGGATGAGCAGTGATGGGAACATCTGAAGCCATTTCCTAACAGTCTAAGGGCTGTTCTCTTAAACACTATACCATATTATCATCTTGGGTATCAAGTTACATATTAAAAACTGGTTGGAAAATAACCATTAAGAAGCATCTGGAATCAAGGAAGGTCTTGTAGAGCACAGGGGTACTCGAGGGAAAAAGGAGCGCGGGGGGGGGGGGGGGGGGAATGAGACAGGTGCTTAAACTTTATCTACCTCACAATGTTTTCTAGTTTCAGCTTCAGCTGAATCATTAAAAGGTCACCTCAAAATCATCACCTGGTAAATGGGTCATAAAATTCTAACCACTAGTCCAACGGAGATCAGCTTACTACTACTGAAAATCTTGCAATTAAAATTACAATTATATGACTTCTCAAAATACCTGTTCTCATACAGACTTCAAACTAAGACTTAAAAAGTTCTTTCTTTTTGAATGACTAAGACATGGGCAAGATAACTCTCAAAGATGATAAGCAGAAGAAAACTGACCAGAGGAAAATGGTGTCTGAGACACAGTCCATTTGAGCACTTTTAATGCTCCTGGAGCCGTCCCAGATAACCCCAACTCCATCTCAGGCACGAAGCCGGAAAGCTAGGGTTCCTGGGCCTCTCCTAAACACCTAGAGCACCAGCTGAAGCTAAACTGTCCCACTGTTTCAAGTGGTGAGCATCCTGGCTTTTAGAACCCTGTGTAAATGAACTAACTGCCTGGTTTAGATAGGGGCATAATGATTAACTATGCTTTTATAAAGCATTTGTAGTTGGAGGGAACTTAAGGGATTAGTCAAGTATGCTACAGTAATAAGGTAATTTCTTCTGACAGCAAAATCACACTCAAAATCCATACAAATAATATCCTTTTGTAGAAAATGAATGCACTCACTCCACAAACTGCAACTTGCATGATTGCATCAAAGCCACCTTCTGGAGAATCCAAATTTCCAGATATGCGCTGTTTACCAACAAGTTCATTAAATACCTCCCCTTTATCAGTAAGGCTGAGCACATTTTTATAGCTAAATGGGCTGGTGCAGTTCTGTTCACTTGTGCAAGGGTTCCTGAGTTTAGCTGGTGTTGTGCTAATGTAAGGCATCACGGTTTTCTCCACAAATGAGCCAAACCCTGTGAAGGAAAATGCACACACAGTGATGACAGACGGAGGGTAGATGGATGGACGGATGGATAAACTGCATGAAAAAAATCAAGTACATTACCACCTGTAAGTCAATCTTTTTCTTTAATAAGAAATAATAAGGCTTTTAATAATTAGGTTTGGAAAGGAGATCACTGTATGAAAAATCCAGGTCTGATGTGAGATTAAGGCTGTATAGGCAGGTGTGGTCATACTAACTAGTAATGAAAAAAAACTGTAATCAACATGTTTATAAAATATATCAACAAACCAATGCATAAATTCCTGTGAAAACATGCAAGCATCTTATTACCTCTGTGGTGTAAGGTGTGTCAAGTAACATGATCGCCTTCAGTAACAGAGGAACAAGGAGGCGGAAAAATTATTAGATGTGTGACAGGAATATCAGTTCTCTCAAAAAGAAAAGACTAAAACCTGGCCTATTTATCTCACATGCATGTGGTGAAGAACAAACTGCCAGTATTTATACAAATGAAAACTACTAATTTTCTCAAAATTCCTACCAATTCGGAAGTCTGAAGTAATCCTCCTCATTTCATTCATCAAATCAGTGCCAAGACTTTTCACATTCTCCAAGTCGTCTTTCATAGAGTAGGAGAGGTCCATAAGGTAGTAGAGATCGATGGGATAGTCTTCAGCTCGCTTGAATTTTAATGTAAATGTCTGTGGCTCCCCTAATTAAACAGAGAATAGAAAAGAAAATTAGCTTGCCAACAATCAAAAAGCGAATGAGAAAAACCAAGTAAATTCGATCGATAAGGTATACACTATAAACTGTACTATCGACATAGTTTTTACAAAAACCTGGGCGTTCCACAGGTAACTGAATAAATGGAAGTGTGCTCATTTCAATCACAAATACTTAAAATGCCAGGCCCCGGGGATGGTGAAAAAGACAGCATTCCCCATCCACCGCAGGCAAGACAGGCAGACAGTGGGCTGGTAACTATGACAGAAGAAAACAGACAGCCAGAACAACGTAAACTAGACTGGGTGGGTGAGGCAGATACACTCCAGGGTACACCTGACTTTTTAGAGACTAACGTTATGAAGTGAAGACTCTTTGTTTGATGGGATGCACTATATGCAGGGAACAACATGACCTGATTTTCACTGTAGAAAACCTGAAGAATCGTTTTAAAGATGATTATAGAGACAAAGAAACTTGTTAAGAAACTATGGCAAAAATCTAACAAAAAGATGATAAGGATCTGAAACAATGAGGAAGGAGAAGAGATTTACCAGAGGTGTGAGATATAATCCACTCAGAAAATACACGAGAAGGAAGAGGTCTGGGTGAAAAGTCATTAAATTTTTAACTTGCAGATTTTCTCTATATAGACTTCTAGTTGACAGTTGGATAACTGGGTTTGGAGCTTAAAAGTCTGTGTTACAGCCCACAAGTGGCTTTAAAGCCATGAGAGGAAAACCAACAATTAAGTGGACTACAAAGAGGAAGGAAGAAAAAAGACACAGACAGGAGACTGGAAAGCACTGTTAAGAGATAAGAAGAAAGTAGGAATGTTATCGCAGAAGCCGCAAGGAGAGCATTTCAAGAAGCTCGAAGGCATCGCTTGGACAGGAAGGTTAATAAAAAAGGCCTGACGAGGGTCCACCAGGCCTGATGGTTCCAGGTGCCAGCAGAGCTTTGCCAGAGCAGCTCTAGAAGTGGAAGGCTGCCGGCACTAGGCTGAAGACAGAGCAGGAGGGGAAGGGGCGGCGGGGAGGCAGGCACGGGACAGTCCTCTGACAGGAAGGGGCGGGAAACTAGAAGAGGAGAAAGGGGACTTGTTTCTTCTTTCTTTTTCCCAGATGCAGGACTGCTCCAGATTCTTATGAAAACCTTAATATTTTATCAATACTGAACAAAAACAAAGGAAAAAATAGATTAAAATGTTGTCTTTATATTATGTAATTCCAGAAGATGGACATTTTTATCTTTAAAAACACATTAAATCTAATACTTTCTGAATCTTTAAAAGAATTTACATTAGACACAGGTATCATTTACTTCAGGTAATGTGTCTTACAAATTGTTATACCTCCAAAAATATCTAAAAGTTAATGTATTCAACATTTCTATTTGAGTGTCAGTCCACATGTGAAAATGAACCCTCAACAGAAACTTACATAAAGTTGTCAAAAAGCTCAAGTAGACACAAAGGCATTCATAGAAGCAGATTTCTGTACCTGATCGTAACTGCAAAACCAACTGCTGTGGTTGGATCTGAGTAATATCTTCTGGCTGCAGCTTCTCTGCTGTTCCTTTGCTACGGTTGGTGACATTTTTATTTTTCTTTATATCTTTGGAGCCTCTGGGATTTTCAATGTCATCTGGATGACAGCCCTTCTTTTTTAAGGCTTCTAAATCATCACATCGAGCAGAAGTAGGCATTCCTTCTTGTAAAAATGTCTAAGTGACATGTAAAATATAGGTATAAATAAAAAGTACAGTGGTCAAACCTTCTACATAATCGTAACTGCAAATAACTAATTAAGTTGCAAAAATCAGGTAACACATCTAATGTATTTCATTTCTGGTTTTTAAACAAAATGCTCCCTTCATCCAAACCATAATAAACAAAACAGATAAACAAAAATTTTTCCTCAAAAGTAATACCGTTATTGCTAATATATTACTAGTACCGTATTACTTTAGTAATGCTTAGAGGACTGACCTAAGTGTACATTTTAACCGTTTCATGTTCAAATTCAGAGTATCTACTCAAAGAAATTTCTTTTGTGAAATTACTTATTTAGCATGGTTAAGAGCCACTAATAATATATATAACCAAATATCAGACTAATATTTTTTCCAAATTTCCCTTAGAAAAATTCTTAGAGTCTCTCATATTACGTAGCAGCATCCTTCATGATATTTTGAACAACTCAATGTATAGGGAAAACATGTCACCCTAAAACCTTTCTTAAGAAGGAGAACAAGAAATTTACCACAGATTTAGTAAGTACTCTTGGAGGTTTAAAAATATTTTAGGTATCGGCTATTATTGTAAACAAGCCTTTTAGAACTTATTTTTTTTTAAAAACGCAGTAAGTGATTATACGACAGGGTCAAACATGTATATAGGGTGAATTTTTTTAAAATAAAAAAAGTTGTAATGGTATGTGAACGGTACTTGTGGCACGGGGTAAAATTTCCACTAGTGACGTGATTTTAAACTGTGCTCTTTTTATCAGATGACTAAGTGAAAGCAAAAACACTGCTGTTAAGATGCATGTAAAGGTTCTAAATATGTTTTTCATAAATGTGAGGAAGGGGAACAATGACGGTGTATTCATGTATATGTGTGTGTATCATTTTAAAATGTGTACTCCTAATAGACATTTAACTTTTTCACATATACCCCTAAAAATTTGTACTTAGTTGGCCAAAAATCTTTTTTAAAATCTTGACATTGGGAAAATGAGGAAATGCCTTTCATTTGGGGTCACGTTATGTTTTGTATGGTTGTTTATTATCTACCAATTTCACGGTGCTGAATAAAGTGAGGATATTTATATACAAAGATTACAAAATGGTTTTGATCAGTTATTTTTTAAAGGAAACATAGTACTAAATGAGAGCCTTTCTGTACTTAGAAAAACTGGAAGGGAGAACCATGGGCCCAATGGTTCAAAGCTGCACAACTTTTATGTGTGGTCAAACCTAAAATGCCGCCAGCGCACAGGGGCCCAGTGCAGGATCCGCTTCCAAACATCAGCCGATCCAGGAAACTAAGATCACAACACTCAAGTAAAATGTCACTGAAGATATCCCCAAATACCTTTAATAGTTTAAGAATTATGCCACAAAGATGGCTAAATTACTGAAAGAACAGTTTGGCTAGGGTAACCCTAAACCCCAGATAAACTGTAAGCCTCCTAAAATGGATGCTGCCGTTGAGAGCGGCACGCACCGCTGTTATAATCTTCTAAGTGAAACTGCCTTAGTTCATTTGATTCTCGTAAGAACAGAGATAAAGGAGGCAGATCATGCTCATTTTCCAGGTAAGAAAACCAAGCGTTTCAGTGAAGTAAGCCCAGTCCGAGACAAACTCAAGGCACTCCCTATTTCCTTCACTGTCTCCAATTTAATTCCAGAATACCGTTTTCAGGAGGACAGAAGGTGCCAGTAGAAAATTTTTAAAATAACAAAACGAAAACTTCTCATTTTGTCTTTCATAGGTCAAATCATACGAAATATCTGACATTTGACCAGTAACGCCCACAAAACAGGCACTTGACTTCGGGGTCAACTGCCTGAGTAAAAACAAACAATAAGCCTTTGACCTTCTGATATTATTCACTCTGTAAATAGATTATATACCCTCAAAATGACTTCCCGTTACCTCCAGTACCAACTTAGCATTCATCTGTTCATGCATTCATTCATTCAATATTCAGTAAGCTTTGTGGAAGGTACCATGTTGAGCAATGTACAGAGATGACAAGAGTGAATAAAATTTAAAGCCTAACCTCAATGGGCTTTGATTAGGATGCAAATCAAGTGTATATTAGTTTAATTAAAACACAATTAGGCAGGTTAATGTATACCTCTCCCATCATAAAAAAAGGGAAAAATCTAAAACAGTCCAATGAAATGGCTAGAGGTTTTTGGGAATCTGTCCAATAGAAACAATGCACGCTATAAAGGTGAGCTACGTATGTATTTTTAAGTTGTCTAGTAGCCACGCTGAGAGGAAGAAAAAAAAGAAACGGGAAATTAATAATATATACAAAATGTCAGTG
Organism: Monodon monoceros; assembly: GCF_005190385.1. Lineage (NCBI taxonomy): Eukaryota > Metazoa > Chordata > Mammalia > Artiodactyla > Monodontidae > Monodon > Monodon monoceros. The sequence goes on from NW_021703778.1 coordinate 16,492,132, forward strand.
ATTTCAAAAATCATTAACGTTGAAATGCTAAGTCTTCAATCTCTGGTATGTATTTAAGGCTGACGGCAATTCTCAGTTTGGACCACCCATATCTCAGGTGCTCAACATCACCACATATGCCTAGCAGGCCCTGTGCTGGGCAGCACAGCTCCAGAGCATCACACAGGATTACACAGAGCTGACGCTTATTCAGTCAACAATGAGGAAGTGAAAAGTCACATCGAGCACTTCCCAAGGATACAGTTTTGGGCAACACTAAATGACTAGAGAATAGATGGGAAGACTTGAACAATCTTACTTACTGAATTGGTGCACCACCCACAATTTGGCCCTGCTTGTATACACTCTCCACATGATTTGGCATTTGCTTTTAAACATCTATTTTCATCTGTCAGGAGAAACAAAGAATAGACCACTTTACTCGAAGTTTCAAGAGAGAGAGAACAGTGAAAAATCTGGATCACAATGACAAATAATACAACATATACAAACGTTAAATATAAACACTATGAACCTCGTTACTAAGCTGATTCAGACCTACCCCCCAGAGAGAGGTGATTTTGGATCATCCTGCCACAGAGAACCATAAAAAGACACAGTTATCTCTCTTCTATAGCAAAGACTAGGTACCCTTAATCTATACATTTGTCCTTTTTTTCCAAAGGCATGATTTCATGCTCTCTCATGTTGGATGGTCATTAATTCTCAGGAGTGTTCTTACAACTGGGCAAAAGTATTCTTTCTCTTCATTTAACTCATCCCACCGCACCCATACCCCACCCCCTCAAGCAGGCACTTCCATTTTCGTTTGTTAAATTACTTGAAAAGTCCATATTCATCCAATCCACAACCCCTTGATTTTTCAGGTCTGTGTTCAAAGTACGCCATATAGTTCTTTAAATCCGTGTAAGGATCAGCATGTCTGCCGTGTGGTTAAGTACTAATATGGACTGTCTCCAATGTATGTTTTTGTAACACACACTCATTATAAAAAATTGGGAAAATACGTAAAAGTATAAAGAACAAACTAAATGTCACTCAAAACCTGCTCACTAAGAGATAACTACTGTTAACATTTTTTGTATATTTCTTCCCAGTCTTTTTTCTAAGCAGATAAATAAAACAATAGCAAGGAAGCAGGCATACAGACATTATTTAAATGAAATCAAGGATATACATTTTATATACTACTTTTTATACTTAATCCAAATGTTTCATTCCAAATTCTTCAAAAACATGGCTTTAATGATTACATATTCCATTATATTAATGTATCCTATTCAATGATGGATAAATTTAGATTGTTTTTAGTTGCATTAGTTCACACATGCCACAAGAACCCTCCACATATATACACATACATGCATATATATATGCACCCACTCTGATGACCATTCTTATAATGTAAAACTCTGATTATTTCCTTATCACAAATTAAAAAAAAAAATACTGAGGCAAAGAGTATTAACTTTTAAAGATTCTCAATACACACCAACTTCTCTCCAGCAGTAACGTTCAAACGCACACTCCCACAAGCAGTGTACACACACCATTTCACCATACCCTCAACAAGAAACACTTTTTTAATGCAAAGATTTTTTTAATTCATTTAACAGGTATAAATAAGAACATCAATTTAATTGTCAGTTACTGAAGGTTTCATTTTTTTTCGTATTTTTACTCGCCATTTCTTTTATAAATTTTCTATTATCATGTTCATCTGTTTTTATTAGAGCTCTATATCTGTAAGTGAAATTAAATCCTTATTTAGTTTCTCATTTTGTCGATGGTGTTTTGACACAGATACTTTGGTTTTTTATGTTATTGCTGGTTTTATGTAACCTAAATTTATCAACAACGTCCCTTACGGTTTCTTTCTTCATTTTTCCGTGTGTTAAGTCCTTCCACCCTAATATCAAACAATTGTTCTATGCAGTGTATTTTTTGAGATTTGGAGAACAGAATTGGACATCCGTTATTCCAGATGTGGATGCACCATGGTTTATAAGAGGATTAAATATATTTTCAGTTTTATTTTTCATTCCTCTCCTACATGATGCCAACATTTTGCAAGACTTTTGATCAAAGTGCAAGAACATCTTCTGGAAAGCCAACTGTCCCTGCTTTCATTCTTTCAGATGCCAACATTTTGCAAGACTTTTGATCAAAGTGCAAGAACATCTTCTGGAAAGCCAACTGTTCCTGCTTTCATTCTTTCAGATAGTAGTGGAGAGTTCATAATCCACTGTCTACACATTTACTTCATTTCCTTCTAAAGATGTAACACGCCTTTGCTTTCTCTATGCTCACTTACACACTCTATGATATTCCCCAAAGAGCTCTGTGCAGCGCATCCTATTCCCGTTGTCACTCTGGGTGACTGGGGCAGAGCCTGAGAAAGGGCCTTGCAGGCACTGGAAGGGCCCCGCCCTCAACTCTGAGGGAGGTGAGGCCACGGCAAGGCTTTCAGAAGGAGCAAGACGACGGGATGTAGGTTTTTCCAGGAATCTAAAGTGGTCAAAAAGTGACATAAGATACTGAAGTGAAAAGACAACTATGAAACTTTTTTTACCTGCTTGGCCAAACACACAGCAAACTGAACTGATCAATCCAATCCAGAAAATCAGTTGTAAATTCATCTGAAATATAAAATGTACCATGTTATATTAAGGAAAAACAACACATAAAGCCTAATCATTGCCACGCACCTGTTTGTCCGCTAATTTATAAGTGTAAATGCATCTTCCTGCCCAGCCCTTCTCCATGCTCAACATCCACCTCTCCCCCCAGCACCTCACCTTCCACTCCAGATTCCCAGAATCCACTCTTACTTTTCTCCACATCAATTATACATTAACATTTAATGAACAGTGCTCAAAACAAAAAGTGTCAAGTATCCCTACACCTAAAAGCTATTAAGTCTTTGTCCCATGGAATCTCTATTACCTCCTGTGACTCCGAGGGGGCCCAACAGGCATATCCATATGCCTCAGTTACCCCAACACTGAGTGTTAGTTTGAGTGAAGCTGTCAAAATCCTGATCATGTCATCCCCTTGCTTACAACTTTTCAATAGTTTTTATTTCTCCTAAGGCTGAGACCAACATCCTGCACAAGGCCCCAGCTCAATTTTTGAGTTTGATGTCCTGTAACTATTTCTTAAGAAAATCAACTTCTGCGCATGGAATCAGTAAAATATTCAGTTCAATTTCCTACAATTTCTAGATCTACAAACTACACAAAAGTTGGGGAGAGGGACATAAGAAGACCCGAAAGAGGCTTAAGTGTCCTTTGGAATCTCTGAAGAAAAATTAAGTAAGAGTCTGTATATCAAGCAGGATACCTCAAACTCCAACCATTAGGTATGTAACTGTTTTCTGTGAATCAAAGTTTTCACAACATCAATCCATATCTTACCAGAGTTGGTCAAAGATGGCTATAGCCACAGGTCGCTGACCCTATCCCTTAACTACTTTTACTGCTCTTGGACTAGCAGCCAGTCTGATAATTATGCATGAACACCTGCCCCTTCCACAGGAATGCAAAAAAACCAAAGGCAAATATAACACCCCCCCACCAAGCAAAGTTTAGCTTTACTACTTAGCAAAGAAATATAAATTAAAGCAATGTAAGGTAAACCAGCAAGCAGGAAAAAAAATAAAGTTTTTTAACCCAACAAAACAACAGAACAAAGACTTACCGCAGATGGCTAAGAGAGACCGGAGATGGCTGTAAACTGGTATAACTTGGGGGAAAATAGTTTAACAATCTATATCAAAAAGCATTAAAACTGTTTCTACCCTCTGACTTAGTAAACGAGCTACTAGGAATTCATCCTAATAATTTAAAATATAAAAAGTGATACACATGCACATACACTTTCAGTATAGACTCTCGCATGTTTGTAACAGACAAGAGTGCCAACGTCCTCTAGAATGATGGGGAAAGGGCTAACCCTGTCAACTTGATGGAGTACCAGAGTCAAAAGAATAAAATGTAGTAACATCAAAAGGTTTACAGAATAACTTTTGGATGCAAAGAACACATTAATATGACAGGTATGTAAAAATAACAGTATATAAATGTATAAAGTAACCAAAGAATCCTGGAGATGACAGAGTTATAAGCATAATATAAAGACAATGGGTTCATTTGTTTTTAAATTGTTGTAGCTTTTTCTTCTTTTCACTTTCTTAGTAAAAACAATTACGGCAGGGTACTGTGTGGAATTTTTTTCTTTCTTGGTGTACTTCCTTTAATAAGAAAAAAAATTTTCTTTCAAAACCCCTCATTTTCAAGGGCTATGTTCCAGGACACAGTCCCACAGCTCCACGAAAATGCTTTGAAGTTATGCTCTGAGCACCCCTGGGATACTGGGTTTCCTCTGTCAGATGCTGCTCCCATTTTCCGGTTTCCCAAAGAAAAGCAGTATGAATAACTTGCACAGTCATGCACTTTGCAACCGTGCTCAGAGCAGCCAGTCCTGTTATGCCACGGTTCTGCTTACGTTATTACTTGTGACTGCATCCAAAAGCCCAACAAAAGCCGGGTCACTGAAGTGTGAAATGCCTGACAGTTTACCTTTTAAGGCCTGACTAAAAGGTTCAATGTGTAAAAAATCCACGCAGACTATAATTCTGAACAATTCAAATAATGTTATCAATTCCAAAGCTATGATTAAAAGGACCTGGAACAGCAAGACGCCCGAAGAAATGCATGACTGTGATGAATGGAACATCTGGGCAGTTTCTACACAAAGAGAACAGAACAGATATTTGGTCCATATATGGACTCTGACACGTGTGTCTTCAGGATTCAACTCAGGTCACCTTAAGGACCACTAGACTACCTTGGGAAACCTTTAAAATGTTACACAACTCAGAGAAGCACCACTAAGATAAAGTTATTTGGTAGCAGAAAAAGTTTCCTAACATTCTTAGGTCCCGCAGCTTTAAAATACTACTTTAATGCCATTTTTCTTTTCCTTCTATAAACCTTGATGCGCCCAAGACCAGCCTTCTGAGGAAGCAGGCAGCACACAGCGGGGAGGGCAGCCCGAGGCCAGCAGCAGCCCCGCCAGGGCAGCGGCCAGGCCTGCAAAGGCCAGGCTTTCTCCCCGGGAAGCAGAGAAGCCCTAGGAGACGGGAGACGGCGGCAGTTAGGGATAAAGGAAAGCCACGAGGCTGGCCGGGCAGAGACAAGAGCAGCGAGGAGGGCCCTGAGGAGAGCAGGCAGCAGAGAGGCGGTGGGGCGAGGGGGCAGGGAGGAAGGACGGCACCCAAGAGCTCCGGAGACTTCCAGAGTCCCTGAGGCAGCTCCGGTCAGTGTGTGGTCCCGGGAGAATGCCAGGCCTGAAAACCCCTATCCTGGGAGGTGGGGCCTACACCCCAGGTGACTCTCAGGCTGAGAAAGGTGCCCCGCGGAGTCTCCCCCCAGGAGCACTCCACACAGAACAGCTCCTGAGGAGAGGCCACCAGGGAGAGGTGCCTTCAGGTCCTGTCCTCATCTTAACTTTCACCGTCTTCATGATCAAAGGTCTAGAAATAGTTGTCTACCTGGGTCTCCGTCTCCCTCCTCCACCTGTGTAACTGGGTATCCGCATGTGAAACTGCTCTTGAAAAAGAAAACTTCCCAGGCCTCTCCTACTCTCTGCATCCATCCGTTCATTCATTCATTCAAAACTTTAGTGCCTGCCTACAAAACGTACCTGGGGACATACATCAGTTTACCACCCAAAGAACTTACACAGCAACACTGACTACACCTCACTGTTCTTTCTTAACATGCTCTATTCCCATGAACTTTACTGGCTTCTCCCTTACCTCTGGATGTGCTTCCTCTGCCAACCCTGTCAGGCTCTGTGCCCTACTGGAGATACAAAGATCGCTGTCTCAAGTAATATTCAGTTCGAAGACAAAAAATACAAATAATTACAATGTGATATGCTGGTTTCTATAATGAAGATAAGGACAAAGTGCACTGAGGATGCCAAAATCTGCCGGGGCAAGTTCAGAAGCTTCAGGGAGGTTCAAACCGCAGCCTCATAGGAAACGGGTAGGCACTGGAGAGAAACACCCCAGGCAAAAGGTCTGCACGTGCAAGGCCACGGAGTCCTGAGAAGAACTGTAATAACTTCTTTCCAATCTTATTACTAAACATACACGTTCGGGTGACTTCTCTCTCTCCCCGCAAACTGGAATTGATTTGCTCTAGCTTTACAGAAAAAAGACTACAGAAAAAATGTATTTATATGTTATTTGCAGTTAAATCTGGTCAGTGGGATGAGTGATTATTTTATCCCTGTAATTTTCTACAGTAAGTATAAATTATGTTAAAATCTTAAAATATCATAAAGGCCAAAAAGAATCTTAAAGTACTTAGGTATTTCTGAGACTTAAATTAGAAGCTGGAAATAACAGAAACCGAGACCAGCAAGGCAGGAGGTTACAGTCAGGTTACAGAGAGCCTTAAATGCCATTCATGCTAAGAGTTTAGATTCTAGTCTACATGTAGCAAGGAAGCTGGAAAAAAATGGCACAGGGTAGTAACATGACAACATGTAAGTGGCAGAAATCAGCGGGGTAGGGGATGAATGGCAAGACAGGAGCTGCTGGACAGGTACAAAATTTACGGCTGAGGTTTCAGAGTAACAATGGACAAGAAGACAATCAGTGATTAGGAGGGATCTGAGGGCTGCTTAGATAAGGAAGATGGTTGCTTAGATAAGGTAGGGTGAGAGAAGAAGGGAATCATCACTTTCAAATGAAGACAGAAGGAGAACGGAGTTAGGGGAGAAAGTACTGATTTTGATTTAGAAATGTCGAATGTGAAAGGCCTTTGTGAAATCTAGGAAAGATACAAACTGGGAAATTAAGACCTATGGGCCTAGCTTTCAGGAATTCAGGGTTAGAGATACATACCCAAGAGTTGTGGATGGCAATGAAATTATGAAGATGGTTGAGACTGTGAAGAAAAGAATACTAAGGAAGAGAGGAGAGCTGCAGGCAGACACGAAGAGAGTGATGGAGCCAGGGCCCCCTGGAGCAAAGAGGCGGGCAGCACAAGGGGCATATTCCCCTGAATAGAGGCGCAGCATCTTTCTCTAAGTCAGGGCGGGGGGTAAAAAGCTGAGCGAGTTCACGCATGACAGCTCACGTTTTTTCCTGAAATAGGAAGCAAGGACAAGTGCTGGGAGAAAAGGGGAGAGGGGAGTCGGGAGACTGAAGAAAATCAAGAAGATGCAACAGGATTATAGAGCAATGCTGAGGGCCCAGCAGGTGCCGGACACCCTAATTATAAAGACACATTTCTAACACTCATCTCACCTGAAATTACCTGTTAAGTGTCTGCCCTGACAGGTTCTAAGCACCAAGAACACAGGACCTAGAAGCACTTGGCATAAAATCAATGCTCAAAAACTTTTGCTGAAATATGTTAAACTGTATGACATTTTTCTTGGACGTTGTTTAGAAGCCCAGGAAAGAAGAGTTTCTCAGAATTAGTTACTATGCAGACCGTCTTTAAATAGCAAACAGTTACTGTAGATACCCTAGGGATAACAATTTTCAATTCACTTAAGTATACGCAAGCCAACTTGCAGCTAGATATAAAATGCCTCATGCTCCAGGCTCTTGTACATTATGAACCAAAATTCATTTACACAAACACACACATAGGCACTGAAATAACATATATATATATACACACACACACACACACACACACACACACACACACACACACACACACTCAGTTAGAAGGTGGTCAACCAGAGAATCCACATACTGGTTGTTTATTATTATAATTATTTGCACAAAAGCCCAAAATTTTTTAAAATTCTTGTAGAAACACGCAAAAATCGCTGAGACTACCTCCCATGGGTCCTTAAACTCCAATTTGAAACTGCTGAATTAATTCCATTGTTTACAGAGCAAGTGCCCGGAGGAGGAAGGGGTCAAAGCAGTGGCAGTGCTGACAAACATCAACAAAGAGAAGACGACAGAGTCAAAGGCCTAGAGATCAGGGGCTGATCAGGGGTGAGAGAAAGGGGCTAAAGAGCCGGGTGTAACATTTCAGGGTCAGGCAGTGTTGGGTAAAAGGCCTAGGTGAGGAGACAGCTATGGGAACTGGTTTAGCTGGGATTTGTTCCCAAAGTGGAGCCTGAGATAAAAGCATGTGTGCTAGCAGCTCACTTGGAAGGTGACCTGGGAACCAGAGAGGTGCTGAAGAGAGCAAGCCAAGAAGAGAAAAGGCCAGGGCGCTTTAGCTACCGCAGTCGGTGCCTGGGGGCTTGGTCTTACTGAGAAGTTCTGAGAAGTGTATACAGTTCACTCCCTGAATCCATAGGTTCCATTGGTGGATTCAACCAATGACAGATGGAAAAAAAATTTTTTTTAATTCCAGAAAGTTCCAAAAAGCAAAACTTGAATGTGCCCTGCACAGGCAACTATTTACATAGTATTTACATTTTATTAGGTATTATAAGTCATCTAGAGGTGATTTAAAGTGTACGTGAGGAAGTGCATAGGTTACATGCAAATACTACACCATCCTATAAGAGAGACCTGAGCCTCTGTGGATTTGGTTGGGGGTGGGGCAGACGGGACGTGTCCTGGAACCAGTCCCCCTAGAATACCAGGGACAACTGTAGAAAGTGTGTCCAGAGGAGGACCACCGTGAAGGATCACCGAGGATCACGTCTGTCAGTTTGAGTCCCCACAGGTAGAAGTCTGCCCCAAGGGCATGGCCTGCCCTACACTTCCAAGAACAACAGTGCAGCAGCCCAGAAGGCTGCTGCCAGCTTCTCATCCTACGGACAGACAGGGCTTGTTGGAGAAGCCCCAGGGATTGAAAAGACAGAAGCACTTGAGGCAAGATGCAGTCAGCCGGAGTGAGTCACACAACTGCTCTGCGCGCAGCAGCGGCGGGACCCACAGGAGGCCAGGAGGAAGTGAGGAGGACAGAAGAGGTTTCTAGTTCAGCGCTCAAAGCCATGGGAGTTGAAAGAGCCAGAAAAGTGTTAGACCAGAATGTGAGAAGTATCACCTGCACTAACTCCTGAGAGCCTCAATGATGGCAAGAACTGGGGAGGGGAGTTAAGCTGGGTGATTCACATACAGACGTACACATATATTAAGACAAACACCAACAACCTCTGTTCAAAAGATTTAGTATTTAAGATGTATGTAGCTCTTACCCATCTACTATAGATGTGTAGTAAGGCTGACCTGCCTTATGAATTGTCATCTTCTAGAAGTCAAGTCTCCATGTCCTCTGTACCTAGCACGGTATCTTAATATTTAATAAATAATCTAAAGATAACTGCAGATACTCTGAGGTATCCAAAAAAAAAAAAAAAAAAAGCTTAACAAGGGCAAGAAGAGTGCTGTGCTGTGCCCACCACTGTTTGCTAAGGCGTAGCAGAGTTCAGAGTGTGGACTGTGGAGCCAGACGCTCGGGCTGAAACCTCTGATCAACCCCTAATTAGGTAGGTGATACTGGAGTTATTTAATCTATGCCTCGGTTTCTTCATCTTTAAAATGGGCAAGGTAGTTCCTACCTTATAGGGGTTATGTGAAGTTTAAATGAGTTGTAAATATAAAGCATTTAAAACAGCATCTGGCACATTGTAAGCACTACCTAGATGGTACTTGTTATCATTATTACTACACATTACAGCTGGAGCTCAACAACTTGATTCAATAAAGAAGTAACTATGTTTTTAAAAGGAACGAAATTGGGTCACTTGTAGAGACATGGATGGACCTAGAGACTGTCATACCGAGTGAAGTAAGTCAGAAAGAGAAAAACAAGTATCGTATATTAATGCACATATGTGGAATCCAGAAAAATGGTACAGATGAACCTGTCTGCAAGGCAGAAATAGACACAAAGACGTAGAGAACAAACATATGGACACCAAGGGGGGAAAGGGTGGGTGGGATGGATTGGGAGATTGGGATTGACATATATACACTAACTAATATGTATAAAATAGATAACAAGAACCTGCTGTACAGCACAGGGAACTCCACTTCGCTGTACAGTAGAAACTAACACAACACTGTAAAACAACTATACCCCAATTTAAAAAAAAATTTTTTTAAAAAGTAACCATGTTTGAATGTTTTGCTTTTTTTCAATCATAATTATAACCAAAAACTCTGAATTGACCCATGTTACGTGAAACACAAGATATGGAAGAAAGGATAAAGTGTAAGGGTTAGAAAGAACACAACTGCAAACAATAGATTAAGATTGATTTTTATAGCCACTCAAATATTATTTTGATATGACATCAAAACCTTATACTGTATATAATAAGGTTTAATCAGATGCTAATTATTATATTAATTAGATACTAATTATGTTAACTATAATTAGATAATATTTTCAGTTCCACATTTAAGTAGGATTATTCTACTTTCTAACAATTATATTTAGAACAAATTGTATGTAAAACAATAAAAGCAGCAAAACCTCAGTGCTTTTTATTACATTAGATAAAGCACAGATATTTCTGAAAGTTAGTATCACGAATCACCTTAAAAAAAGATCAGGGTGGAGGATAACATACCTAATACAAATAGAAATAAGGAAGAATGACTTGAGGCTTCTTCTGTCATGGGGAAGCAAATCTAGCAGAGGCAAAAAGAAAGAAGGAAACTGCCCTGAAAAGATACAGGAGAAACTTGGATCAGAAGCTTGTAACAGTTTGGTTCGCTCAGGGACTGCTGCCCACTGAGGACTACTTAAACAGGAGATCTGCTCATTCAGAAGAGGCCGGACGAGGCGCACCAGGTGCAGACAAGAGTAATACAGTAACTGAGGTTTTGGTGATTTAAGGTAATTTGTAACAGAAAGTTATCTTACTTTTATTCCGACACCTTCAAATGACTATAATGATGACAATAAAAATAAAGCAGCTAACTACTTTCTCTAAGTAACTCTACAAGGTTGGGAATGATATTACCTTTGTTTTATATGAGGAGACCAAACCACAGAGAGGTTAAACAACTTCTCCAAAGTTGCACAGGTAGAACTGAAACCAGACCATCTGAATCCTGAAGCTATGACCTGACTTTGTGCTCCATTAAACCACAATTTTTTGAAGGCCTACTCAGTCACTATTTTAAAGATAAAAGAACATCCTTCTACTGTTAGAAGTGACTCAGAGCACAGAAATGGAAAGGACTTAAAATGTTCTGTGAGTTTATTTCTTAGTCCTTCAAAGTGATTGGAGGCCAAAAGTATTTTAACTGTCAAATTTCATGAGTATACCGACAAGTTATGGTCTCATTCCTACAAAAGCATTTCATCCTAATATTTCTTACTATGCTTAATTTTATCTAAAGGGTCATAACTCATCCCTTGAACAGTAAATAATGTTAAACACCTCCCCGAAACAATCTGCTTTTAGTGGTTAACAACCTCAAATATGTGCAATTGTTCCCCTTGTCAAAAATTGTACATAATTACTTTTATCTCCACTGTAAACTCATCTTTATTCATCAAGGTTAAATGTGGTTTTATGAGCTGTTCAAACTTTTAAATACACACTTATTATCTATTAATGTTTTTAACAATGTGACAAATCACTCATTTGGCATTTCTTTTTACATTTACAGATAAAATCTTCATAAATTTTATAAGTACTTTATTTGTAGAAATTAAACAATTACACTTGAGAGAAAAATTACTCTTATTACATTTACTTCAAGTTTTAAAATTTGGTGCCCAGAAGCCAACTATGCCCAAAAGGTCATAGTACAAAAGGAAGTCATCCACAAAAGATTTATTCCTACAAAATCTTTGCACAAGAACACATTTTTATTCAATACAACTAATTAAATTCAAGTCAACAAATACCTATTGCATATCTACCATGTACCAGACACACAGATGACAAAGCTGGGAACCCAGGAGTATTCGAAAGCCCAAGCTTTCAATGTAAGTAGGTTTCCAATAAGAAAGGTTAAGGGTTCTCACCAGTCAAATACTCTCTTCCAGAGAACAGAACTTGGCTTCCTTTTTTATACCGTAACATTTTAAATCTTTTCACCTTACTGGTGAAAAAGATTCAAATACCTATACTGAGATATATTATAAGCCTCTCCTAAAACTATAATAAGGTTAGATTCATCTCAAGTCTGTACCACCATCACTATTTTCTGTATCTGCTTTTAAAAGGAAAAATATAGTCCAAAAATAGATTAATATCTACAAATCAACACAGTCCAGAAAAGGAACACGGAGCCAAGCTGAAAGCCTCAGGGAATTACCGTGCAGTTCATCCTGCTTCTCCCCACACAGAGCAAGCAGATGGGAGAATGTAAACAGAAGGAACTCTGAGAGGCTGCTCTTCTCTATGCCATCAAATTTGAGAGTGAGGGCTTGGGGATGAATTCCCCTGGGGCAAGAGCACCTTTCCCCCTTGCAGGAAGAACAATTAAAACTAAACATCTTTCCCCTCTCTCTGGCAGGAAGAGGTGCGTGGTAGTGACCATGGAGGTGCTTATGGCCCAAGTAATAAACTAGAATTAATGATTAACAAAACTTAGCAGATAAGATGAAAGGGGGAAAAGAGAGGGAACAGGAAAGAGAGGAGGTTGAGTACTCCAAGGCAAAGACACAACACCCCCTTTGAACTCCTTTTCCACCCACTGTGGTCGATAAATAGTAGTCTGAAGTAGAAAACTTTCTAAAATTCACTACTCACACCCAGAAGAAAAAAAAAGCTTTTTTTGAGCACTGACCCCTTCTTGCCCAAAGGTAGTAACAGCCTGAGTTGAGTTCCAACAACAAAGGTTCAACTGCTCCAAAGCTACAGGCTTACAAAAAAATCTGAAACCTGGGAACAGGGCTAATACTTTTATTACAGAGTAACAGAACAAAATTCATCACAAGTGACTACTCTACCCACCTTCTCCAGGAAAATGAGAACATGGAAATCAATCATCACCACCCACCACACACTGCAACGGAAAGATAAAGAACGGACATACTTCTAGTGGGCAAATAAAAAGCCTCAAAGATAAAGAAGCTGGAAGTGGGGAGACGTAAGGGCATGGAACTGAACATCTAAGAAAAATTTCTACAGCAGAAAAAGTAGAAAGAAAATGAAGAATCTTCTCTGAAAAAAAAAGGAGAATGAACACATTATGCTCTTCAAGGAATTTAGAAAATCTCAAATAAATTTTATTGCAATCAGAAACAGTAAAACCACAAAACTAGAGGAAAAGTATACAGAGATAAGGAAGGAAATTTAAGTTGAAATCCTCTATAAAACTCAGACACATGAGGAACAGAATCAACATGCCAGGAAGAGCAGGCTTGACCACAGGGAATTCAAAGTAAGTCAAGGCAATTAGAAACATTATGATACAGCCAATAGTGATCCAATAAGTAGATAACTGGTATACCACCACCACCTCCCCTATCAAAAAGGTTATAGCCTTTACATGAGGACCAAAAAAAAAAAATGAATTAAGCATTAAATTCCAAAAACTGGTCAAGGGGCACAAAATAAACTCAAAGACTGCAAAAGGACTTAAAATACAAGCAAAAAACAAACACTTTAAACAAAGCTATTAAGGCATAATATTAAGGGCTGATCCAAAACGAGGATGAAAAGTTGCCTGAACTTAATTCTTCGGAGATCCTCCTTCCACTCAACAGATATTACCCAGCAATTGACATATTTCAAACCAGACTAGTGAGCTGTTCCTTCTTTATACTTGGCCATGTCTAATAGATTTTGCCTTTCCCTGTGAAGGGAAAAGAAGCGTAAGTTAGCAACTGCTTTGGTTGAGAAATTTTACTTTGGGACAAGTTTACAAAGATAACTATGAATGGAGCTAGCAGAAAAAAGTTTACCACCTTAATTAATGGTATCAAAAACCACTTAAAAGCAAGATTTGTTCCACATAATTTCAATTAAGGAGAATTGTAAGTTATGTTCCCTTGTGTAATTTTAAATCTACTTTTTAGGTAGATCACTCCAAAATTCTTACTTGATCAAAACTTTAATAAATTTTGACCATATCTTTTGTCACATCTCTTCTCTGCCCTGTACTGGATTGAAACAAACATAGTGCTGAATATATTTAAAATATATATATATATAAAAAAATATATATATATATAAATATATATATAGAGAGAGAAGATAAATGTTTTAAAGCATATAGATGTTTATATATTTTAAATATATATATATATACATATATACATATATAGAGAGAGAGAGAGAGGAGATAAATGTTTTAAAGCCTAACTAAATATAGGTAGAAATCAATTTCTCACTTTTACTCAGCACTATGTGAGAATAATGTCTACCTTAGAACTATTGCAAGGATAAAATATTACCATGAATGTAAAACAAATATCTTTACAGTGACCTACAGATCACAGCTTACTTGATTACTGCTTCAACTCATTCACTGACTTCTAAACATAAGAACCTGAGTGACTGCTTAATTAATGGTTCGAAATCTGTTTAAACCATGCTTCTTTAGTAAGCACAAATCCACTCCTTATTGTGTTTCTGTTGTGCTTTCCTAAAATAACATAATACTAAATGCAACTTTTAAAACTACAATCTCTTCCTCCAACAATCAAATATGACCCACCATCATGCCTTCTGAGAAGCAAAGAAATTACTATCTGAAATAATGAACTATAAAATATTGGAGGTAATTATTCCTAATTTCACAGACTATGAAAGCTTGTTATTTACAGATTCATTCAATAAACATTTGTACATGGAAATGTGACCTCCACACATCAAATGGTACACAATTTTTCATGTAAATGCTTTCCTCATCACTCCACTGAAACTACATTCCCTACAACAAAATATTAATTTTTCTTCTACCTTTCTGAAATTTTTTTAGCCTTCATTGGCTCTTAATCTCTTTACCAACCACCATAAGCGAATTAACTACTCCTTTTTTTGTCCCCAAAGATATTCTTGATAGTGTCTAGCGCAGTAAATGACAAACCTTCAGTGATGCTCAATAACACAGTGTTGTTTTAATTCAAATTTCTATTATAACTGATTGTAATCAATGTCTGTGAACCACACTGGACTAGAGCTGGAGGGCAAGAATCCACGCCTTCATTTTACACAGCCTTCATTTTATTTATATATATTTATACTATAAATGCATATATACTTATATATGTATGATTATATATCAAAGTAGTCAAGCAATATTTATTTGCTAAATTAGACTGTATTCTCCCTTCTAACTATACTGTCCTTTGACCATGTCACATCTGTCACCCGTCTCTTTGGTCATACCATTCCAAGCTCCTCTACACAGCCTTCCAAAACCACTTAAGCCAATGCTGATCTTCTCCTCAAAATCTATTAGAGAATATTACCTGGTACAGTACCTTGTGTAAAACATTCTGTGGTATTTGCTATGTTTCCCTAGATTGAACACAACTTGTCCCAACTAGATAGTATCCTCAACAGCAAGGTGCAGGTCAACTCCTTGATCTACACCCACTCAGCACTGCACTGCTCAGGGAAGTGGCACTCAGTACACTGATGGATTAAAATGTCATGGACGGGACTTCCCTGATGGCACAGTGGTTAAGAATTCATCTGCCAATGCAGAGGACATGGGTTCGAGCCCTGGTCCGGGAAGATCCCACATGCCGCAGAGCAACTAAGCCCGTGCGCCACAACTACTGAGCCTGCACTCTAGAGCCCGCGAGCCACAACTACTGAGCCCGCATGCCACAACTACTGAGCCTGCAAGCCTAGAGCCCGTGCTCCGCAACAAGAGAAGCCACCACAGTGAGAAGCCCGCACACTGCAACGAAGAGTAGCCCCCACTCGCTGCAACTAGAGAAAGCCCGCGCGCAGCAACAAAGACCCAATGCAGCCAAAAATAAATAAATTTATTTTTTTTTAAAAAGGCATGGACAACAGAGCTCCACCCAGACAGAGAGCTAACAGTAACCCACTTGGCTCGCCAGCACTGGCAGCCTTCTCAAAGCCACATCTTGGCACAGCACCTATCCTCTGGGGTGAAGGGCAGGAGAGGATGGCTGCTCACGGGAGAGGGAAGACCTGAACTCTGCAGGGCCAGGTCATGCAACAGCTGGCCTTCAGCTCTTCAGTGACACAGAGAGAGAAACCAAGAGACCACTTTATGGTGCAGATGCAGAAACCAAAGCCCTTTCCAGGTGAGGTGTTCCAACAATCGTCCCAGAGAAGTTCAGGCCCAGCTTGCCCAAAACCCAAGTTCCCCAATCAAGAAGCCTTTGCTGCATCCAACCGCTTACCTAATGATGCTTCTCTCTTCACCTCAAACATGCCCATCACAGGAAATCCCTGAAAATACCCAGGTCACTCACTTAGCTGTCATAGGAAGGAATCAGAAATTCAAACAAATTGGGGAAGGAAAATGCTTTTCTAGATTCCTTTTCCTTCACCCGGCCCTTGACTGTCAAAGTGTTCCCAGGGCCTCTCCGCGGCCCCCTTTCACTCTACACGCTCTCCAGTATTTTCATGTGCAGCCTAGAGCGTCAACCAGTTCTGACAGACGAGGAATTCCCCAATCTCAGTCTCCCAGCCCGACTGCTGCTTTTGAGCTCGCAATGGGCATATTCCACTACACCCCAGCTGTCTCAGCAGGATGAGTTCAGCACTCCCCTCCCTCCAGGCGACCAGCACCACCCCCTTGTGGTCGCGCTGCCTGCCTTGGCCAAGCGCACCTCTTAAGCAGAGACCCGGGCCACTTCAGTTCCTTTCTCCTCTCTTACCTCGGACACCAGGTCTGACCCATCCTCCCTCCGAAATAAGTAGTCCTCGTAGCCCCACCCAAGGCATCCCCACACCAAGATCTCCAAAGCTTTTTAATACTCACCTTTATTATTAAAAAAAAAAAAAACTTGAGCATACATGTAATCCAAAATATGTATTTACTTACCAATTAAAATACATGTACTTCTACAGCAATACAGTAAGATATTATAAACCATAATAAAAGTTTAAACTTTAAAATACGAGATTAAAAAATATATATAAAATTAAGTCTAATATTTTCTTCCTACACTCCAGTGAGTTATTTTATACATCCCTGGGGTCCAGGAAGCTGTACTTTGGAGACTGTTTACTGAAATTAGTCCTATAATTGTGTGTTTATACATGTATGTACTATGTATATTTGAAGCAGTTTTTCACTCACACACACACATTTCATGATGAGATGATATACACACACTTTAGCATACTGCTAAATATAGCTAACTTTAGCCTTATCTTCCAAAGCCACAAACCCAAAATAAAGCTTAGAGGCTTTTTTAATTATTTTATAAATAAAACTTAACTCTGTAAAGGTCTCATAATTAGCCATCTTTAAAAAGATGTGAAATTTACAAAGTACAGTTTAGCTCCTTTTGCATACAGCTCCTGAACAAGAGATACCACATTTTTTTCACCCATCTACTGACATATTCGAAGGCTGCTAATGTTCTGGGGGTTTCACGGACTGCACCTCCTGTAACCTAGATACACACAATTTTTTCAGTTTTCTACAGCTATAGATACTGCTATCATTTCAGGGTTCTGAAGACTAATGTACTCTTCCCTACTCATACTCCTGTAAGCCCACCCTCCGGACCCCGACTCCCACCTCTGCAATAGCAATATAAAAGGACAAAAATCCCCCAACATATAACCAGTCAGAATAGACCTGCTAACACAACAAAAGATATTTACATATTTGCACAATATGATCTTCTAGAATTCTACTGACAACCTGACAGCTCCTAACTCTCCATGCAGTGGGGAAATCAGTCCACATGAATCCTCTCAGATACTGATTCAGCTTGATACACGTTCAGAAATGACAATTCTCAGAACTTCAAAGTTCTGAAGCTTTTACCAGTTAGATGTTTCATCTCATCACTCCAGCAGAGTACTTAAGAACAAACCAGTGCACTTACAAAATGATTTTTAAAATATATATTTTCTTCAGATACAATATTATATTACCCCCAACGCTGTAAGCCACAATTTGGCAAGAAGTCAAGCAACGAAGCTATTAAGCGGCAAGCATTCCATGAAAACTAGCTCCACCTGAAACTGTTAATTTTCACTATTTTTTAAAAGTGACCAGATGTCCCCAGAGTTTCTCCAGGAGTTAGGAATTTATCGACCCCAATATAGAACTACATGGTCATTCAGTGATGCTAATTTGGGGCTGCTTTTAATTATACTGACCAGAAAGTTGAGGAGAAAGCCACCTAAATCCAGTGATTTTCAATACTGCTGATTCTATTCTATTCTGTGCACACACAGAATATTGGGAAAATAATCTTAATAGAGAACTTAACATTCTTTTAAAAAGAATCGACATTACAAAAACTTAACGTTTTAGGCCTGTGAAGTCAACATACATGACTTAATTTGGAGTTTGTTTGCTTTCTATTCACAGGAGTAAAGTATTAACCACATCCCCTTGTCTTCTTAACTACGGAATGAATTTTAGGGTGAGTAAAATGGCTTTCTCCTCAAACACCTGTAACCAAAATATTGATTTGTTTCATGTGTTTTCTATTTATCATTTAATCATCTTCAGTCCCTCATTTATTATCAAACAATGAACTAAAATTATTTTCAAATAGAACATTTTAGTGGGACTCTTAAGTAAGCCCTGACCCCGTGGGCCTAGATGTCCACAAATCTAGAAGAGGTAACTTGCAACTAAAATCCCTTAGTCATTTCTAAAGTGGTCTATTACATAACCTATTGTAAAGGCTGGATGTAGTTTAAGAAAGATGCCTAATCAAAATTCAATTAGCATTTGTTATTTTTGTACAATCAAAACAATAAAAAATAACCCAGTAATTCTACCCATTTCTGTGGAACGCAGATCCAAAGAAACCTTACTAATAACATTACCAATCACATGCTGAGACTTTTTAAAAAATCTTTTTAATATACCAAGAAGGAAAGAAAAGGAGTTAATATTTATTGAGCATCTACTCTAGGTGTCTTCCATTTTACATTTGCTTTTCACTACACTGCACTTTTGCAAAGTTACTTGTGGTTCAAACATGGGTTGCTAGACCCCACGGGTTGTCTTCATACAGCTGGATGACCACCTACGCTCCCTGTGCCTCAGTTTCTTCATTTGTAAAACAGGGATAAAAACGGCACCTACCTCGTCGGACCGGTTCCGGGATTAAATGAGAAAATAAAGGTAAAGTGCGTAGAGCTAAGCTTGACCCTTACTGTCGTTATTATAACAGTTACTAGCTTTATTATTAGTGTAGGTATTGTTCCCATTTTACAGATGGGGAATTGGAACCTTAAAGAGCGTAATTTACTAGCGCTAGGTTTTGACTCAAAAGCACAAATCTGATGAAACAAAAATTGCTCAGGCATTAAATACTAGCATCCTTAAAAATTCAACTTGTTCTGAAACATAAGGAACGGCACGAATCAGGCACAGGTCGGGTATTAGCCCTGGACACCGCCGCGGCGTCTACACCCAGCATTAGGGGAAAGGGCCCACAGGACGCGCCGACCCCGCGCCCCGTTTCCCGACGGCTCAGCGACGCCCCAGGCGCAGAACTGGAGCCGGGGGTGAGTGGTCCCCGCGTGGAGGCCCGGCAGCCGGCGTCTCGGGGCAGCCGGCGTCTCGGGGCAGCCGGGGTCAAGGCCGCTCCCCGGACGCCGGCCCGCGGAGGCCCGTCCGCGCCTAGCCCGCGGGGTGAGTGCCCACGGCCAGCGTCCGAGCGGAGGGTCCCGGCCCCGGGCCTCCGCGACCGCGGTTCGGGAGCGGGGGCAGAGCCCGGACAGGCCAGCGCCCTCCGACGCCCCCCGGCCGGGAAGGTCCGGGAGCGGGCGCGGCCCGACTTCCTCCCCCGCCCAACGACTGGAATCCGCCCCGAGGCCGCGGCCCCCACACCTGCCCCGCGGCCCTGGCCCGGCCGCGCACCGAACACGCCGCCCGCCCGGGCCCACCTTCTCCCGCGGCGTCCAGCCCGCGCGGTCGGCTCGGCCTGTGCTCCGCCGTTCCCGCTCGGCCTGTCCCCAGGGATGCCTTGGCCTCCCGGGCTCGGGCTCGGGCTCGGGCTCGGGCTCTGGCGCGGCGGCGGCGGCTCCGCCTCCTCCTCTCGGGCGGGAGGAGGAGACTCAGCGGCGTGGTGCCGCCTCCCGGCAGGAAACGACCCCCGCGGCACCGCCTCCCAGGCGCGGCGATCCCGCTCCTCAGGCCGCCGCCGCCGCCGCCGCCCTCTCCCTCCGGAAGCGCATTCCTCTCGGGCCGCGTCAGCCGCGCCCGCTGGGGGAGGGGGAGGAATCGGGCAGGGGCGGTGCGGGACCGGGGGAGAGAAGGGGGCCCCCGGGACAAAGGAGCGGCAGGGTCGGGCGACAGACTCCGCCGCGGCCTTCGCGGTGCCTCAGTTTCCTTTGCTGCCGGGAGAGGGAGGATTTGCGCGGCCCTGCGCACCGTAATATCCTCCCGTGAGGGAATTCCGGAGCCTCCTTCTCGGCCTGTCTTAGGCGCTGCTTCCTCAAAGCCCCACGTCTGTCCGGCCCGCGGTCCGTCCGGCTGGCCCAGGACTGCCCGGTTTTGAACCCTGGAAGCCCTGTCTCCCGGGAGCCGCCTCAGTCCCCGACAAATCGAGACACTTAGTCACTCACCTTGAAAGGCTTCGTGGGACCAAAAACGTTTCCCTTTTGGAAGGGAAGTGGCTAAAGCCGGTATTATTTTTCTGGCGTGAGGATTTGCTTGACTTATGTCTTTGAGAAAGGGGAAGACTCAGGGAGGAAATGGGTGCCAGGAAAGCTGGAGATGAGGAAAGTTTTAGAGAAAAACTGGTGAGTTGGGGAGCAGCTTTTGTTAGGTTAATCTGGGGCACAGGGATGAGATGGAAAAGTTTCATCCTTGATACAGTTTCTGTTCATCCTCACTTTTTTGAGTAGGTGGACAGGGGGCTGGAGAAGGGACATTTAAGAGAAGTGAAACATTTCATTATGAGCATGGCTGGGCGCATTTTGATAAGAGGATTGAAACTTGTGCCAACCGGCATCATACTGAAACCCGGTAACTCAGAATATGCTGCTGGCAGGCTGCCATTCTGTTAGCAGAAAATGTGTGTTGCCACGTGGTGAACTGTAGCACCCTGTTGGGCACAGAACTCGAATTATTTGATTTGTGAAACTGGTGTTTCATTTGGGGGAGATAAGAAGCCGCGATGCCCATTTGGCTGCCAATCTTAAATAAGAGAAAACAAAACAATCCCATCTATGGAAATTTTGCCCGTTGCTCGCCAGCAAAATCGAATCTGTTTGTTAGATAATCTCTGGAAACCTCTAAAGAAATGAGAATGATTTTTCCCACTTAATGGATGACCAAACCTAAGAGACTAAATGATGTTTCCTTATTTGTGGAATCTAAAAAAGGATACAGATGAACTTACTTACAAAGCAGAAACAGACTCACAGACATAGAAAACAATCCCATGGTTACCAAAGGGGAAGGGGGGGTAGGATAAATTAGGAGTTTGGGATGAACATATACACACTACTATATATAAAACAGATAAACAACAAGGACCTACTGTATATAGCACAGGGACCTATATTCCATAACTTATAAGAACGTATAATGGAAAATCTGAAAATATGTATATAATACATATCATAAATATTATATATATAACCGAATCACTTTTCTGGACACCTGAAACTAACACAACATTGTAAATCAACTGTACTTAAAAAAAATTTAAAAATAATGTTTCTATATTAATAACCCAGCGGACCTCAACATCCTTGAATTTAAAGATACTGGTTATACCTCTCCAAAATTGATCAGAACTGGCCTGGTCTCAGCATGGATTACAGTTCCAAAGGTAAAGCGTAATTTATCCATGCTTGATTTGCACTACATTTCCCAGAACTTTCATCCCTATGTGATTTGCCACAAGAATACTAAGAGGTTCACATTTGCACAACACTAAATTATTTCAAAGGCAGTGTACTCATCTTTTTAATCCCAGTGTCAAACACTGTTCCAGGTCACGCAATAGGGGCTCAGGTAATAGTTGATAAATGAATAAATGGGTCCTTTTGCTCCCCTGGGACCACATCAGAACATTTGGCTAAACTAAAGTGTGAGAAGCAATTTATGTACAGAAGTCATGAGCTTTGAGGAAACAAGAAATTAAAGAAACATGTCATGAATATGACTCCACTTGTTTTTAATCACATGATTATGGAATACAGAATTGGGAGTGGGAGTGAGTCAATGTTGACTCAGGAGTGGAATGCTGTCTTTCTCTTGCAGTTTGAACACTTTTGGGACTCAGCCCGTCAAATATTATCCTGTCCAGTAAGCCACAAATCATCCCATGATAACTTGAAGCCTTTTCAATCTTTTGAAAGTGGAAAAGCCTCTAAACTATAACATTTTACAGGCAAATATTTTAGTACACATTCATTTATAAATGATTTTCCAATTGCAATAATCATATCACTTGGGCAAGACTCCATGGGGTTAAAGCAAAGGGTGAATACCTGTATTGTGAGAATAGGAGTATACCCAAGACAAAAATGTTTTGGTCTTGACCATTGGCTGGCACATTATGGCTCAACCCATATCAGATCAGTTTTAAATAAACAGTGTGGGGACTTCCCTGGTAGTGCAGTGGTTAAGAATCCACCTGCCAATGCAGGGGACACGGGTTCCAGCCCTGGTCCAGGAAGATCCCACACACCGCGGAGCAACTAAGCCCATGTGCCGCAACTGCTGAGCCCCCATGCTGCAACTACTGAAGCCTGCGTGCCTAGAGCCTGTGCTCTGCAACAAGAGAAGCCACCACAATGAAAAGCCTGCACACCGCAACGAAGAGTAGCCCCTGCTCGCCACAACTAGAGAAAGCCCTTGTGCTGCAACGAAGACCCAACGCAGCCAAAAATAATAAATTAATAAATAAATTTATTTTAAAAAAAAATAAGTATGACTTTGTGTCCCAGTATGTCCAGATAACCCCAGTTTGTGTGTTGTCCAAGCATAATTATTAATAGCACCCCTTTTCATTCTCAAAAGTACATCCTGATACAGATGATAGATTGTACCATCACCCTATAAATAAGAGTGTCCAGACAACGAGGGAAAAAAAAAAAGTAATTTTAGCAATTCAAAGGGGATGCATAGGGACACGATGCAAATCAGATCCCAGATTTACAGGTGAAGACCAATTCCAACACTGATCATCAGGAAAAAAATTGTGTGGGGATAAGTGAAATGAATTAGGCAGCTCCTATGTGATATAGATGCCCTACCAGAAAATTTAATGAAAGAAAACCCTAGAAAGTAGCTTGGCTGATCAACAGACTTGGGTTTTAAATACCATTGTAAAAGTGTGCGATGGCTTCCGGAGCAGATTGATTGCCAGTGGCTAGGTAAGTCTTCAGCTGCTTTTCTAAGAAATGTTTCTACAGAGTGATCTGGATATATTTTTCTCATAGGCCACCTTCTTTAAACATAAAAAAAGAAAAAGATGAGCGGATGATGTTAGAAGGAATAGAAGTCTCCGATAATTCCCTATAATACGTATGTGGATGTGCTTCTGAATCATAAATAACTTCATTCCTTTACCTAAGACACTAAGCTCTCTCTATTACAGTGTGAATCTCTGTGCCCTGGCTTAAAAAAAAAAATAGCCCTGGGAATTATTAACATTTTGAAAACCAAGGAATGTTGAGACGGTCCTCCGGTTCCTCCTTTTTCTGTCTCCAAATATACAAATAACATACAAATAATCAAATATTGCAAAGAAACTGGAAGTTCACTTATTTTGCAACTTCTTATTTTTGTCCTTGGAGCTTGACTGAGTGAACACTGCTCAATACCCTGTTATAACTGCCAGAGGAACCATGGGTTTGCCACAAGGTCATCAGCAACTGTGTATGTACGGTATGTGGCAGTGTACTGGACTAGCCCATCCTGAGGCTTTAGTTACTGCTTTATTCCTTTGCTTATTTAAAAGTAAGCTGGAAAAGTGTCAGAACAGTCTGCCCTTCTAGCTTAGGGCTAGCCACTGAGTCTTTTCCTTTTCTAGACAGTTCACGGTTGCTGGGTTATGGATCTGAATATGGGCCACGTATGAGTAAGGCTGCCTCAACTGTTCAGCTTCCTGTTTTCCATATATAGCGTGCTCATTTTTTTCTTGCTCAGTCCATGGAGTATTGCCTCCGCTGGGTGTGAGCACTCCCTGCCAGCTTTCAGAGGCTGAACATTTTTAAGAGCCCAGAGGGAACAGTGTTTTTAGGCAGCTCTTTTCAGACACTGAGTTTCTTCAGCTGGAGAAGGGAATGTGCCTTCCCAAATAAGAATGAAGACTATGCCAAATGTAAGCAGTTGAATAGTGCTGGAGGTATTTTTAGGAACTGGGGTCACTCAGTACAGGAAATGATGGTGCTACCAGCAACTTATGGCTAGAGACTCTAAAACAACATTATTTCTCTCCTCATGTAAATACTTTTGAGTATCTTGAGAAAATTTGGCAATTTGAATTAGGAGCAGCTGGATTTGGGGCCAGATTCATCAGGGAGTGGGACAAGTAGGTTAGCTGAAAGGTGTGTTTGTTTGGTAAGTGATACAGCCCTCCTCCCCCAAATTAATCCCCATAACATTTTAGAGAGAGTTCTTGCCGTGTGCCTGGGTATGGGAAACAATGAATCCATGGCCCCCCAAAACTATAGACACAATTTCACTTAAACATATAGATCTGCATTTTTGCGGATAATTCTGGTTTTCATGGGATCTTAATCCCAAAACATTAAAAATCACTACTTTAAACAAAGTCCCTTTTATAGACCAGGAGCCTAAACACATTTCTTTGTTGTTGTGGGCTTGGAATCTTGACTTGTGTACTAATTAATCTTATCTAAAACAATTTTTTTAAACATCAGATACACCTCCAAATATTTTGCAGTAATAAGATTTTCCCTGCAGTGTTATTTAACCTGTAGGAGGTAGAACAGAGAAAGTACAATCTTCTGTGATCAAACCACATGACTAAAGAGTGTGCTGTTTGTGTTTACTTTTCAATGTAAAATAAATTTCAAAGGAAAACCAGAACATTTTATTTCAAATTTCCAACTTTACATACTAGGACTTAAATGCCTTCAAATTATATCTAAAAATCACCCTGATTGAAAACTGTTGTAAATTTTTAATTAGATTGAGAACAATTCTAAATTAATTTTAATTATACTTCCCAAGAATATTTTCCATTTAGTATTAAGAATAACAAGCCCTGTGGCTCTTCTCTTTTAGGATTTCTGCATTGTTGTTGGCTGATGTCATAGGCTTTTCAGTCTATGATCACAAGAATTCCCTATTTATAACTGCTTATGGCTGCCACATGCCTAAAATGTCAGCTAGACTGTTTTTCTCTTACAGTCAGAACATCGGCTGTAGAAATGAAACTCATCAATTAAAATTTCACCAGTAGGGAGAAAATATTTGCAAAAGACATAGCTGATAAAGGACTGTTATCCAAAATATACAGAGAACTCTTAAAACTTAATAATCAGAAAACAAATAACCTGATTAAAAAATGGGCCAAAGACCTTAACAGACACTTCACCAGAGAAGATACACAGAAGACAAGTAAGCACAGGAAGAGATGCTCTACATCATATGTCATTAGGGAATTTCAAACTAAAACAACAGTGAAATACCACTACACACATACTAGAATGGCCAAAATCTGGAACACTGATACTACAAATGTTGGTGAGGATGTGGAGCAACAGGAACTCTCATTCATTGCTGGTGGGAACGCAGAATGGTGCAGCCACTCTGGAAGGCAGTTTGGCAGCTTCTTACAAAATTAAACCTACTCCTACCATATGATCTAGCAATCACCCTCCTTGGTATCTACCCAAAGAAGTTGAAAAACTGTCCACACAAAAACCTGCACACGAATGTTTATACTGACTTATTCATAACTGCCAAAACCTGGAAGCAACCAAGATGACCTTCAGTAAGTGAATGGGTAAATAAACCACGGCACCTCCAGACAATGGGACATTATTCAGTGCTAAAAAGAAACGAGCTGCCAAGCCATGAAAAGACAGGGAGGAAACGTAAATGTATGTTACTAAGTGAAAGAAGCCAGTTTTTGAAAAGCCTGCATCCTGTACAATTCCAACTGTGTGACATTCAGGAAATGGCAAAATTGATTAAATAAATTCTAATACGTCCATGGAATGAAATAATCAACAGCTTTAAAAAAGAATGAGATAGAACTGAATGCATTGATTATGGAAAGATATTTAATAAGTATTATGTGTGCATAATGAACAAGATGAAGAACACATTGTGCGTAATTCTTTATATGAAGCAGTGTTAGTATTATCCACATCTATAGGCAAGGGAACTGAGACGAGAGGTTACTTTGAAAAACGAATAAGTAACAGAACAAAGATTGGTACGCAGGCAGTCTGGTTCTAGGGTCCAGACGTTTATTCACTGCACTTTACTGCCTCTGATCTCTTTTGTGATTTTACACAAGAGATACTGTCTGCCCTGTTCCACCTCCACTGCGACTAGTCAGGTAAGTCTGTAATTCTGAAGGTCAGGAATAAAACGTCCATCTCTTTGCACATATAACCCATGTTCTCCAATACCAGCATTTCCAATAATAATAAGGGGACATTTTCATCTCCATCTATGTTACTCTTTGTCTACCTCTTAATTGAAATATATATATAAAATACATACACATATATCGGTATTATATTTTTTTCTCAAGAAGGAAAGGATGACACAAGATTGTCATTGTTATATATCATGCGAACAAGCATACAGGCATAGCTGAGATTGTTGAATCAAATTATTCCAACGTTGATCAGGTACGTATTTTTCATTAGACGTCTTATAAGATTCTATCTTTCTTAAGGGCAGTGACTGTATCTGATGTGTTTATATGTCTAACATAGTGCTTTACATATACGATTACATTGCTTCTCTTTCATTGAAAATAATATCACCACCTGTCTTCTTTGACCTCATCTTAAACCATCTCCCCTTTGCCCACTACACTTTAGCCATATTTCCATGACTTCACCAAGCATGTTCCTATCTTGGAGTTTTTGTGCTTGTCATTCCCTCTACCTGAAATGCTCTTCACATGTCTACTTCCTTCTTGTCAATAAGATTTCAGCTTAACTATCACATCTTTAGAAGGTCTTTCTAACCCCCAACCTAAAGTAGCCTCCCTGGCCCTCTCCATCACATTGCCATAGTTTAAATCTCTGCATGGCACCAGTCACTAGCTGATATTTTTCTATTTATTTTTTCTTTGATAATTTTCTATCTTCTTCCACTAAAGTGCAAACTCCAGAAAAGCAGCTAATTTGTCTGCCTATCCCAGCTCCCAGAAGTGCCTGGAACAAGTAGAGAGCAAAGAAATAGTGATTGAATGAATAAGTACTTGTTCATTTTTTTTTTGGCCATGCCGCATAGCATGTGGGATCATAGTTCCCAAACCAGGGATCAAACCCACGCCCCCTGCAGTGGAAGCAGGGAGTCTTAACCACTGGACCACCAGGGAAGTCCCAGTATCATTCATTATTTATTTAGCAACTAGTATGATGATTATTTCAATACCATGGAATATTACAAAGTAACATTAAAATAACATTTTTGAAAGCAACCGCTTACTGCAGCTTTCATTCTAAATCTTGCTATTAAAAATATTCCATTTAATTCATGGTAAAAACACTCAACAAACTAGGGATAGAAGGAAACTACCTCGAGATAATAAAGACCATATGTGAAAATCCCACAGCTAACATCATTCTCAATTGTGAAAGGCTGAGAGTTTTTCCTCTAAGATCACAAGACATCACAAGATATGGATGCTCATTTTCACCACTTCTATTCAACATAGTACTGGAAATCCTAGACAGCAATTAAGCAAGAAAAAGAAACAAAAGGCATCCAAATTGGAAAGGAAAACTAAAATTATGTCTGTTTTTAGAGGACACAATCTAATTTGTATACAACCCTAAAGATTACACACACACACACACACACACACACACACACTCACAACTGTTAGTTCTTTTCAGCAAAGTTGTAGGATATCAAATCAATACACAAAAATTTGTTGTGCTTGTATAATGAACAATTCAAAAAGGAAATTAAGAAATCAATTCAATTTACAATAGCATCAAAAAGAATAAAATACTTAGGAGTAACCTTAACCACAAAGGTACACTGAAAACTATAAAACGTTGCGGAAAGAAATTAAGAAGAAACAAATAAATGGAGAAACATCTCATGTTCATGGATTGTAAGACTTAATATTGTTAACATATCAGTATTACCCAAAGTGATCTGTAGATTCAGTGCAACCCCTATCAAAATCCCAATGACTTTTTTTTTGTAGAAATAATTATCCTAAATTCATATTGAACTTCAAAGGACCCTGAATAGCCAAAATAGTCTTGAAAAAGAAGAACAAATTTGGAGGTCTCATAACTTCCTGATTTTAAAACTTATCAGAAAACTGCAGTCATCAAAGCAGTGTGGTACTGGCATAAAGATGGATATACAGACAAATGGAAAAGAATAGAGAGCCCATAAATCTTCACATATATGCTCAAATGATTTTCAACAAGGGTGCCAAGACTATTCAATGGGGAAAGAACAATTTCTCCAACAAATAGTATTGGGAAAACTGGATAGCCACATGCAAAAGTTGGATCCTTACATTTTACCATATAAAAAATTAACTCACAGGGCTTCCTTGGTGCCACAGTGGTTAAGAATCTCCCTGCCAATGCAGAGGACATGGGTTTGAGCCCCTGGTCCGGGAGGATCCCACGTGCCACGGAGCAACTAAGCCCATGCGCCACAACTGCTGAGCCTGCGCTCTGGAGCCTGTGAGCCGCGGCTGCTGAAGCCTGCGTGCCTAGAGCCCATACTCCACAACAAGAGAAGCCACCGCAATGAGAAGCTCACGCACTGCAACGAAGAGTAGCCCCCGCTCTCCGCAACTAGAGAAAGGCCACGCAGAGCAACAAAGACCCAATGTAGCCAAAAATAAATAAATAAAATAAATTTTAAAAAAATTAACTCACAATATATCAAAGACTGAAACATAAGACCCAAAACTATAAAATTCTTAGAAGAAAACATAGGAGAAAAGATTCATGACATTGGATTTGGCAACAACTTTTTAGATGTGACAACAAAAACACAGGCAACAAAAGTAAAAATAGACAAATAGGACTACATCAATATTAAAAGCTTCTGTGTATCAAAGGATACAATGGACAGAATGTAAAGGCAACCTATGGGATGGGAGAAAATATTTGCAAATCATATATGTGATAAGGGGGTAATATCCAGCATATATAAAGAACTTCAACTCAACAACAAAAAAACAAACAATGCAATAAAAAATGGGCAAAGGACTTGAACAGACATTTCTCCAGAGAAGATGTACAAATGGCCAATAAGCATATGATACTCAACATTACTAATCATTAGGGAATTGCAAATCAAAACGACGATGAGATACCACTTTAAACCCCTTAGAATGGCTACTATAGAGAAAAGTAATACAAAGTACAGGCTGAGGATGTGGAGAAACCGGAAGCTTTGTGACTACTGACAGGGATGTAAAATGGTGCAGCTGCTGTGGAAAAATTATGGTGGTTTTTTTAAAACAATGAAAATAGAATTACCACAGGACCCAGCAATTCTACTTCTGGGTACATACCTATGAGAATTGAAAGCGAGGTCACCAGAAGATATTTGTACATCCATGTTCACAGCAGCATTATTCACAATAGTCAAATGGTGGAAGCAATCCAAATGTCTATCCATGGATGAACAGATAAACAAAACACAGTACATACATACAGTGAGATTATTCAGTCTTTAAAAGGAAGAGAATTCTGACACATGGTACAACGTGGATGAGCCTGAGGACATCAAGCTAAGTGAAATAAGGCAGTCAAAAAAGACAAATATTGTATGATTCCACTTATATGAGGTACTTAGAATAGTCAAATTCATAGAGACAGAAAGTGAAGATGTGGTTGCTCGGGATTAGGGGTTGGGAAAATGGAGAGTTGTCAACAGCAACAAATGGGTGTAGAGTTTCAGTTTTGCAAGATGAAGAGTATTCTGGAGATTGTTGTACAACAATGTGAATGTACTTAATACTACTGAACTATACACTTGAAAACAGTGAAGATGGTAAATTTTATGTTTTGTGTTTCACACAATTTTGAAAAATGCATATTTCCTAGTTCACACACTGAAAAGACTTAGAAACAAATGGTAGCCTAGAAGCAATGATCACCCTTAGTGTCAAAAGTGTGGTCTACTGGAAATTCCCCACCTGTTAGGTGCTTGGAAAATGATTGATTCCAAACTTGAAACAGGAAATGTGCAAGATGTATTGAGACTCTGTGAGTGTGTGTGTGTGTGTTTGTGTGTGTACATGTGTGCCTGAAACCGAGGAAACTATCAGGATTAACTGGATCATATCAAAGGACATAGGAACCAGAGATGGGTTGAAAAGAGATGGGACATTTTGAGCACTGAAGAGAAAAAATGACTGCAATTGATTTAAACACATTGAATATATAAAAATTCATGAGTTCATTATTTTTTTTCATTTATTTTGTAACTGAAAGTTTGTACCTCTTAATCTCTCTCCCCTACGTCTCTCCTTCCCCCACCCCCCCCCCCCCGGCAACCACTTGTTTGTTCTCTGTATCTATGACTCCATTTTTGTTTTGCTATGTTTGTTCATTTGTTTTGTTTTGTGTAGATTCCACATATAAATGAAATCATACAGTATTTGTCTTTCTCTGTCTGACTTATTTCACTTAGCATAATACCCTCCAGGTCCATCCGTGTTGTCAAAAATGGCAAGATTTCATTCCTTTATGTGATTGAATAGTATTCAATTGCATATATACACCACATCTTCTTTATCTATTCATCTATTGGTGGTCACTTAGGTTGCTTCCATATCTTGGATATTGTAAATAATGCTGCAATGAACATAGGGGTGCATATATCTTAATGTTTTCATTTCCTTTGAATAAATACCCAGGAGTGGAATTGTTGGATCATATGGTAGTTCTAGTTTTAATTTTTTGAAGAATCACCATACTGCTTTCCACAGTGGCTGCATCAATTTACATTCCCACCAACAGTGTGTGACGGTTCCCTTTTCTCTGCATCCTCCCCAACACTTGTTATTTGTTGTCTTTTTGATAACACCCATTCTGATGGTGTGAGGTGATATCTCATTGTGGTTTTGATTTGCATTTCCCTTATATTAGTGATGTTGAGCATCTTTTCATGTGTCTGTTCCCATCTGTTTATCTTCTTTGGAAAAATGTCTATTCAGGTCCTCTACCCATTTTTAAATCAGGTTCTTTGGTTTTCTGATGTTGAGTTGTATCAGTTCTTAATATATTTTGGATATTAACCGTTATCAGGTATATCACTTGCAAATATCTTCTCCCATTCAGTAGACCGCCTTTTCATTTTGTTGATAATTTCCTTCACTGTGCAAAAGTTTTTTTAGTTTAATGTAGTCTCATTTCTTTTTTTTTTTTTTTTGCTTTTGTTTCCCTTGCTTGAAGAGACATATCCAAAAAAATAGTGCTAAGACATGTCAAAGAGCATACTGCCTGTATTTTCCTCTAAAAGTTTTATGGTTTCAGGTCTTACATTTAAGTCTTTAATCTGTCTTGAATTTATTTTTGTGCATGGTGTGAGAAAGTAGTCCAATTTGATACTTCTGCATGTAGGTGTCCAGTTTTCCCAACACCATTTATTGAAGAGGCTATATTTCCCCCATTGTATATTCTTGCCTCATTTGTCATAGACTGATTACCCATATAAGTGTGGGTTAATTTCTGGGCTCACTATTCTGTTCCATTGATCTATGTGTCTGTTTCTGTGCCCATATCATACTGTTTTCATTACTGTAGCCCTGTAATATACTTTGAAATCAGGGAGCATGATACCTCCAGTTTTGTTCTTCTTTCTTAATATTGTTTTGGCTATTCAGAGTCTTTTGTGTTTCCGTACAAATTTCTTCTTATCCTATGAAAAATGGCATTGGTATTTTCATAGGGATTGCATTGAATCTGTTTGGGTAGTATAGTCATGTTAACAATATTAATTATTTCAATCCATGAGCATGGTATATCTTTTCATCTGTTTGTATTGTCTTCAATTTCTTTAATCAGTGTTTTATAGTTTTCTGAGTACACGTCTTTTACCGCCTTAGTTAGATTTATTACTAGGTATTTAATTCTTTTTTTGTTGCATTTGTAATGAGTTCATTTTTAAGAAAGAAGAAACATAAATGGTTAAAAAGTGAACAGACAAAAATTTAAAAACAACAAAAGAAAACCCTCTTTGGTCACCATTGGAGGTGGCCAGAGTACTAATTTTTTACTCTGGAAACTGGTAACTAGAACAAAAGAATTAAGCATTTATCCTGCCTTTCTTGTTTGAATTGATTTGCAAAGTATCTATATTAGTGTATTTGATTAAGCAAAGCTCTTCTTTACAGAAGAACGACAGCCATCAATAACAACTATAGAAGTAATGATAAAAGTGAAAAAAATACTATTTGGCAATCTCTGTTGCAATAACTGATTCTTCTAAAAGCTATTAGGTAAAGTTTGGCAGAAGGCTGCACAAGAGAAGGATTGGACTTCTCCCACCTGAACTCAGGTCATCTTAGCATCACTAAAAGTCCGTCAACCAGACAGGTGCTTCTTAACGTGATACATTATGTAGTACAAAGCACCACCTGTGGAATAGTTGTGCAGAAAAAAAGCAGAATCTAATCAGGTATTTAGATCTTACTTTACATTGGTAGGAAATACAGGGGATGAGAGGAACAATTTAAATGACACCACAAGAAAACATCAAAAAACTCCAGAATATGGGATACTCTACAGGACTACTGACCTGGTTTTTACAAGTAAAAAATCTTGAAACGAAAACTTGAAGAGGAGAAAGATGTATCATGGTTCATAATATTAGTCTCTGCTTTTGTGTGTTTTCATAAATTTTTATGTTATAGGGTTAAAATTATTATGTATTACAAACGCTGCATTTTAAACTATAAAGAAATTAAAACATACTCTACAATTTCAACATTTCAACAAATAAAATTCCCTCCCTATTTCTGGATTTCCTTGTCAACTTACTCTAACCTTGTGTCTTATATAGATTTGTCCACTGCAATTAATCTTTTCTATTGGTTTTCCTCAAATTGATGGAAACAAGAAAGAGTTTTAATTTTAATTTAATCAGGCTTCCCTGGTGGCTCACTGGTTAAGAAACCACCTGCCAATGCAGGGGACACGGGTTCAAGCCCTGGTCCAGGAAGATCCCACATGCCGCAGAGCAACTAAGCCCGTGTGCCACAGCTACTGAGCCTGCGCCCTAGAGCCCAAGCTCCGCAACAAGAGAAGCCACCACAGTGAGAAGCCCACGCACCACAACGAAGAGTAGCCCCTGCTTGAAGCAATTAGAGGAAACCGGAGCACAGCAACAAAGACCCAACGCAGCCAAAAATAAGTAAATAAATAAATATAATTTAATCATAATCAGAGTAAATAAAAATAAGGAAGGCAATTTTCATACTTTAAACTTGTTAAAATTACACATTTATAAAAATATAAATAGATCTCTTCATGTTCTTTTTTCCCCCAAAACATAAACCTTTAAAAACCATAAAAAATTGGAAGCTATTTTGAAAGTAAGTACCTACTTCAAAATAAATCCCACTTTTCAGGAGAATAATCTCTGTTGATTCTAGGAAAAGACTTATTCTTCCAAATACCTTGGCTTTTAGAATGAAGCAAATCTAGTACAGCACCAATTGTACCCTTATGGACATTAAACAATATTTGGTGATTATAATTACACCCTTTTTTAAAAAAAGAGAAGATACTGTGTGGTATATAGATGATGAGGTATGTTCACAACTTACTCCATAATTGTCTTCTAAAATGTTGAATTTTCTTCTTTAAGGAGCGATTCTGAGTCAGTCAGAGATACATAGTCAGTCCTAGGCAGTACAGAGGAGACTCATTTATTGGTACTCTGTGTGGATTGCTCACATTGTGGAAAACAGAATTAGTATCAAAAGCAGATTGGTGTATTGGAAAGTGAGTCAGGGGAAAAAAAAATAATGAAAACCCCAGAAAGAATAAATGACAACATTAACATAAGGTAATTTACATAAACTCAAGATGGAAACCATTTATCTACAGATTTGACAGATGGGTGAACAGTGACAGTGTAGAGCCCCTGACAAATGTCAGTCTGAAAATGGCATGCCTGCAGACTCCACTAGTATAGAAATTGCAGCCAAAGCATCCTATACGAATCAAGAAGATTCCTAGCATAGACAAGTTATCATTAATTTCAATCCAGTCTCTTAGAAATCCCATTCATGCATCTCAAAATCTATTTTCAACAATAATCCTACATCTTTGATACCATATCAATGTTTTTTCTGCCTCTCATTATATTTCCACCTCCCTCTCCCGCCCTCCCAAGCAGTATTCAGCTGGGGAAGGAGAGGGAAAATAGAAGCTGCTGGTTTCTGCAAAGTTATGGGGATGAATATGCCATTTTGAGAATCTGAGGGCCCAGAAGCACTCTGGTGGGCTGTTTGTGAGGCAGAAAAGTCTTTCCTTGCGTACTGCATTTTGCAAAGCAGCATGATTTAGTACAAAAGCTTGCACTCTGATGTCAGGCAGACCTGGAATCTCATTCTGATTTTTAATACTTCCTCCCTGAGCTTAGCTTTTTCACCTGTTAAATGGAGATGTAATGATCATCTTCTTATGGTTCTTATGGACAACAAAGGAGACGACACAATACATATAATGTAAAAGTTAAATGAAATACTATCTGTAATGAAAATAGTAGTGCTGGTACCTATTTGAACTCCCTTCCTTTAAAACATCTTAGAAGATCACACTTGTGAGCACCTTGGTTCCAGCCTCACCAGCCCGGCTGGGTGGGGTAAACTACCCAGGGGCATTGCTCTGTACCCTCAACACTCAAGAGCTTCTATTGTCTCTGGCATGTAATTTCCTTAAGGGGGCTGATTAGATCCTTCCAAGAATGCTGTGTAAAGCACTGATTGACTCAGAGCAATCGGAAAAGTTCAGAGAGGAGCCACAGGGAAGATTAAAGGACAGAAGGCTAAAACACTAAGGGAAAAAACCAGAGCAAGTAGGATTCTTAAACCAGAGCAAGTAGGATTCTTGTACCAGGAAAAGTAAAGGCTGGTTACTACTGAGAATAGCATTCCAGTGCCGCCACGCTATTCAGTAAAGTAGAGCCACTCAACGTTGTTCTCCGTGGCACTCTGAAAAATGTTAACTCTGCCCTGGTGCACCTGGGGACCCAACACCCTACTGACAAAAATGGGCGTGGGAGGGGCAGGGCTTAAAGAGATTAGACTTGAATATAACCAAGAAGCAAAAAAATACGAGAGAGGAGAGAAAAAGAGGAGAAGACAGTATAGCTGGTCAGATGTAGTCTCTGCGCTCAGAGCCGGCCTAAGCCAGGAGGGGAATCTGGTCCCAGAGTTATCAGCAGTGACTGGTTGGTGTGAGCACTGTAGCATTTACAGTGCTCACTAGTTGTAGAAACTAGAGTCACTGGCACCTTTGTTGAGGTGTGATTAGGATTCCTGCAGGCGGGCGTTCAGGAAGCAGCCACAGCTCACCACAGCCTGGAAGTTCTCTCTTTATCACTGAAAAGAGTAATTTGAATAAAAGGAAAAAAAAATCTTATATTTGGGTGAAAAAAAAATCTCCCATCTCTAGGGAGGAAAAGAAGTCAACTTTTGGTGGCTGTGAGGATGAAGAGGTCTCAAAAGCGATAGCTCTGAGACAGAAAATGGAAGCCTGCACTAAATTAAATATCTGAATGTTGTACAAGTGGGGTGGAGTGTGAGGCATGATGGGAGACAGCTCCGTGCGGAAACAGTAAAAGTGAGCCCTCGCATCAGGGTGAAACGCTCAAGTGAGAGACAAAGCTCAGGGACGACTGAAGGGCTGGGGATTTCGTGTATCTATGCACAGAAAACACCTCACACTCGATAACCATGAGGTGCTTCAGCCCTGCTGGCATATCCAGACCGTCTCAGACAACACACCCCGTGAAACCCAAGTCCGCTGCAGTCCCAGCCAGGGGGAGGTCCAGCTCTCCTGCTTCTCAGCGGAGAAATGCAATGTACTCAGCCCTTGGATTCTGGTTAAATAAGACAAAGAACTGTTGAGTAGGAATTAGTCATTGCATAATCATCTCCAGAGATCTTTACAAGCAGGCTATATTTTTATTTGCCACTAAATAGTTTAGGTCATTCAGACTGGAAGCCTGAGGAACATGCTACGTGATTTCTCATCCCTCCCTAGACTTGTAGATTTTCAGAGCTATGGGTGCTCTTCCCCTTGGGCTATTAAAGAGAAAAATTGCGGCTAGCCCTAGGCTGACAAAGCAGAAAGCAGATTTTTTTCAGATGTTACAAGAGATACTTAATGACATTATTCTCATCAAAGATTACACTTACTCGAGGCCACAGCTTTTACAGCAGGATGACTAATCCGAGAGAGCCTGCGATGTAAATTAGAGCTGCCATCTCAAGCATGTTAAAATGCTTGCAGCTGGTCAATCAGGATGTTATGCAAAAATGGATGGGAAGGAAAACAGCTTTTGTTACTATTCCATTTTGATTAGATTTTGATGTTACCAGTGTTGGGCTGGATACCTGTACTTATATTTTGAAATTTTGAACTTCCCGTAACTCATTGAAAATAAATTCCCTTTCCTCTTTTTTTCCTGTAATCTTAATGTCATTTGTAAAATAAGACAATATTGCCTCTAGCTACAAGTACTGACAGATTTTGCAGTTTGCTTTTGAGCTTGCGACACTGCCAGTGTAGAATTAAAAAAATTTTTTACTCTAAATTTCATCACAAAATCTTTTACTGTGAGTAGTGTCTTCTTAGTAAATGTTGATGTAACATTTCAAACTTTTTCAACTCATTAGTCCACAGCAATTCTAGTTATTTATAAAATTATTAAAAATCTTGTATGGATCTTATTGTAGGTTCCCTTGGAAAGTGCAATCTTCAGTATTATTCTAGTTTTCTTCTCCTTAGAGGACTTCTGATAATGTTTTCTTTCACAGAAATATGTACTGATAGCTCTTCTCTTTCCCAGTTTATGAAACTTGAAAGTCAAACATAAGGGGCAGAGAAACTGTCCTAAAAGTGAGGCTGGAGAGAGGGGCAAAAGAGTACGTGAGCCATCCCAGAGAGAGGAAATGAAAGAGACAGGCAAAACCGAAGGCAGAAGAGACACACAGGATGGCTCAAAGTGAAACAGCTAGAAGGTTAAAGGTGCTTTCTCTATGTGGCGTGAAAGGACCAAGGAAGGAGCAGTGAGCTGGTTTCTTTTTTTTTTTTTGCGGTACGCGGGCCTTTCACTGTTGCGGCTTCTCCTGTTGCGGAGCACAGGCTCCGGACGCGCAGGCTCAGCGGCCATGGCTCACGGGCCCAGCCGCTCGCGCATGTGGGATCCTCCCGGACCGGGGCACGAACCCGTGTCCCCTGCATAGGCAGGCGGACTCTCAACCACTGCGCCACCAGGGAAGCCCAGTGAGCTTTCAAAGAGCTGCTCAGACTTGAGGTCTGTGGTTCTGACTTTGGAACTACCCTAAGGCCTCATCATTACCCAGGGGCTCAAAGAGAGGTCTGGGCTAGAGTCATCAAACAAATCTTAGAGATGTTTGTCATCTTCCTAGTTATGGTTTTTGGTGCTTTGATTGCAACTTGTGCCAGGTTCAATTAAATATCATGACCAAGGAGATGTCATCCTGTCTCTTGTCTACATCATGATTTAATCACTTAGACACTCACCAAGCCTTCAAATGTTGCCTGGAGATTGCTGATGTGACTCAGCTACACTTCTTCGTTGTCCCATCACTGTATAGTATAGGAATTGTCCTGGTGAGTAGCATTCCAGGGCCACTCCAGCACCTCTCTCAGCTCCACTGGGAACTCTGTTCATCCCACTTCTAAAGCCAAATGGATGATACTATCAACGGAGTGATTACACAGTTATTAAATATGTAATTTAACCGTGTTGTCTCAGGTTAATTTAACTAGGCATTACAGGCAGAGCTATTTCACTTCTGAGCCACAAGTGAAATCCTGACCATAATGCACTCACTTTTAGACAGGCATGGTGATGTCCATACTGCTTCTCTTTAGTAACGTTCTAGGGTTATCCTTATACTGAGCAAAATGGAACCACAGGCTGGGTTCAGAGTGCACAGACCTCTGGCGTGACTCAGGGATTAGCCCAATCTGGTCACGTACCCCTTTTTTAAAACATCACTGAAAAAACTGGAGTTGTAGAATATATTTCCCAAGGAGCAACTCAGCTGCCCAGAGAGATAGGGAGAAAATCGACTCACATGGGATTCAGCTGTGAATACCTGCGATGCCTACTTTTTACAGCTCTTGCTTATGTCTCTCTATCCTTGTTTCTGGCACAGGCCAGGAATAGGCACTCCTAAGGGGCTCCCAGTTCTTCAGTGCTCATGACACACTAGACAAGAATTTTATCCACATTATTTCACTTGATTTTTCGTAAGAATCATGTGAAAAAAAGTGGTAGGGTCCCAATTTTATAGATTATGAAATAAAAGCTAAGAGAAGTATGTATCTGAGGTCCACAAACTGCTAATGTCCTCAGTGAGATTAGAACACAAATTGAAATCATTTAGGTGTGTTTGTAGCAATCTGACATTGCTAAAATATTTCTACTGTATTTTGCAACAGTGTCAGTCCACGATAGTTTTGAAATAACCGGAGAGAAAGGAAGAAGGAAAGAAGGAAGGAAGGAAGGGGACTTAGAAAGAGGGACGGAAGAAAGAAAGGAAGGAAGGATGGAAGAAAGAAAGGAAGGAAGGATGAAAGAAAGAAATTGATTCTTCCTTTAAACAGCTTGAGAAATATGGGCTTAGACATTTAATGATTAGTCCAAAGTTGCACATCAGGTACATGTCAGAATAAAGATTTACACCCTCTCCTGGCTTCAAAGCGCTTGCTGTTTAGAATGACATTCTACTATTTCCCAAGTCAATAATGGTGATGATGAGTTAAGAAAGAAACAAGCCAGCAATCTGATGACAATTTGTCATCAGTTTTAGGAGATTTGGGAACTCAAACTTCAGAATTTGAAAGACTGAACTAAGAAATAGATTTCATACCAGAGCCAAGGTTCTGCTGCTGTACGGTCACCACCACCATCATCTTTCTGACCATAGTTACCATGGTCAGCATGGACTGAGAACTGAGAGCCAAGAATTGTACCATGTGCTTCACATGAATTATCCTGTGGTCCCAGGACAAGTCAGTGAGGCAGGCACTGTTTGGCTAGGCAGCAGCAGAGCCAGGATGCAAAGGGGATGTGCCTGACACCAAAGCCCAGGCATTTAATCACTGTGCTCTACTTTTCCCACCTATAATGCGTGACAGATTCACGAGGATGTCTGGGAGGCACTCAAGCTTGTTTGTGAATAATGGGGACTTGGGGATCAGACTAACTGGGTTTAAATTTGGTTCAAGAGCTGTGGAATCATAGACATGATTTTTAACCTCTCTGTGCTTCAGTTATCACGTCTGTAAAATGGGGAGAAGACCTGCCTCAAAAGCTTGTGGTCAGGATTAAATTTTTTTTTTTGCGGTACGCGGGCCTCTCACCGTTGTGGCCTCTCCTGTTGCAGAGCACAGGCTCCGGACGCACAGGCCTAGCAGCCATGGCCCACGGGCCCAGCCACTCCGCGGCATGTGGGATCTTCCCGGACTGGGGCACGAACCCGTGTCCCCCGCACCGGCAGGCGGACTCTCAACCACTGCGCCACCAGGGAAGCCCCAGGATTAAATTTTTTAAATGCACACTGCTTGGCACACAGTATTCGATAAACTGTAGCAATTGGTAATATTGTTAAAATTATATATCAGCACTTTTTACGTTGACACAAGAGTAAAACAACGTGGAGTATTATACTTTGTGGATTTTGACTCTTGGTTGGACTTTACAAAATTTTGCTTTTCACAATAACGTGTGGCTTTATGGAGTTCCATCTAACATGCTACGTAAGAGCACAATTAACCTAATGCCTCCTTTCTATTTGCTAGGATGCCACAATCTTTATTTCAGGTCTTCGCATTTCATTAAATTGCTGCTCTTTTAAATACTGAAATAAGCAGAGCTCAAAAAACATCAGGAAGCTGTTACTCCAAGGAAAGGAAACCATCATTTATTCACTGTTTGTTAATTACCAAGATATTTATGATTTCAGTTCTGAGAATGTAAGCTCCAGAAACCAACGCTTGGAACACTGCCTTGTGCATAGTAGGTATTCCATATATACTTGCGGAACAAATGCATCTTACTGGAGAACTCAGTCCCAGCAAGTTATCTTCCTTTCAATTCTATTTAAGTCTGCTTTTTAAAATATGTATCATTAAAAAAATAATAATAACCTTTGCTGTTTTTCTACTAAAAAGCTATATCATGCCACTTTTCTGTATTTATCTACATTAAGCAGAAAAGAGCAGCCCGAGGCTACAGGCAGGCCTGGGCTTCAGCTAAAGGTGTGTGTAGTGCTGCCACCTTGAACCTACGCCTCTTTCCTGCCTGCAGGGCAGGGAGTGCCGGCTGTGCGCTGGGGGAGCTGAGTGGCCGCCTGAGTCACGGTTACGTCGCCCTGGGTCAGGCTCTCCCGGCACCAGACCGGATGTCAGATCCTGCTGCTGCATCTCTACCTGATGCTGCTCGGCAGGCGCCATTCCTTCAGCCCCTCCCGGCTCTGCAGTCTGTGCAGGAAAGGAGGGGTGCGGGCCAGGGGCAGGCCTTGCTCCTGGAGCAGGACAGACTGCCTTGTTGCCACTCAGATCACCGCCTGCTGATGGCTTCTGCCATCTCGCTGACGACTCTGCAGACCTCCCTGGCTCTCCTGCTTTTTCTGCCCCTGCTGTTCATTTACTGACCTCTCTCCATGTCCTTACGAGGATTCAAGACTCAGCAGTGCCTCTCTTCCAGCTTCCGTGAAATTTCTCGGGTAATAAACTAAAGAAAGAGGCTTATGTTTGAGTAAAAAAATGTATCAACCCCAGTGACATGATATGAATGTGTGACTCCACAAATCTTTGGCCCATAATTTCATCATCTGTGAAATGTGAGGTTTGGACCAACGTTTCTGGCACTGGGACCTGATGTCCTGAGAATCTGACTCCTTTGGCCCCGGTGGAGCCTGGGAAACTATATTCATAAAAACTTCCCATGTGGTTTGGATGGGCAGCCGGGCTTGCGCATTATTGGACAAGATCGTTTCCAAGGTCCCTCTAACTCTAAAATTCTATGAATCAAGATCTTCTTTTCCCCAATCAAGTCCCTGAGTCAAAAAAAGGAATTATTAACTGTGTAGGCTTAGGTGGACCACAAAAAGGTAGAAAGATTCTTTTAATTTTATTTTGGTAAAAATGAAATGTTTATATCTTTTTTAAAATCAAGTTCAAATACCATATGATATCACTTATATATGGAATCTAAAATACGACACGAATGTACCTACAAAACAAAAACAGACTCACAGACATAGAGAAGAGACTTGTGGTTGCCAAGGGGGAGGGGGGAGGGAGAGGAATGGAGTGGGAGTTTGGGATTAGCAGATGCAAACTAGTATATACAGGATGGATGAATAACAAGATCCTAGTGTCTAGCACAGGGAGTTATATTCAATATCCTGTGATAAACCATAATGGAAAAGAATATGAAAAAGAATAGATATATGTATAACTGAGTCACTTTGCTGTACAGCAGAAATTAAGTACAACATTGTAAATCAACTATACTTCAGTAAAATTTAAAGAAAACAAGTTCACCTGGGCAACTGCAGAGCTGTTTGTGTTTAAGCATGAAATCTGTAAGCATGAAATTTTGTCCTGAAAAATTCCAAACTGAACGGAAGTCCCAAGTCAGAACCCAGTGCTCTCTGGCCTCTCACTGCCTGGGTAGGTTCCAGGTCCCGGGAGAGAATGCAGTCGGCTGGCTGGGTCGGTAGGATTTGAGTTCTCCCGTGCGGTTTGCAGCCACAGCTGGCCAAGTTCATTGTGAGCAGCGCTTCCTGCCTTCCTACCAACTGCATTAGGAAACAAAGACTGTCAAACTAAAGTTTCTGACTGAGGCCTTTGTTGAGAAAGTTACATTATCTATGACATCAGTGACAAGGCCAAAAGCAAGAAAATATATATGAATCTATTCCCTCAAAAGTACTCAGAAAAAGGCAGGGAGGCCAGATGTTTCCTTTCTGAGTGACAAAGGGCCTGAGAA
Source organism: Monodon monoceros (assembly GCF_005190385.1). Classification (NCBI taxonomy): domain Eukaryota; kingdom Metazoa; phylum Chordata; class Mammalia; order Artiodactyla; family Monodontidae; genus Monodon; species Monodon monoceros. Next base: position 16,534,610 of record NW_021703778.1, read on the forward strand.
AAATAGGTAGGAGGAACAATTTTGAAAGATCCACTTGGACTGCTTTCTCAGTGCCTGGGGATGCTACCAAGTTCCAAGAGGACACTGCACCCCTGGATCCTAGGACAGGGCCTGGAGAATAATAAATGCTCAAGAAATATTAAATAAATATATGGATCAGACAGCTCTGGTCATCGAAAGACTGCTACCTGCTGAGGGTTAACTCAGGAAAAACTCTACTAAACTATAAGCTCAAAAAGGCAGAGATTAGCTCTTATTCACTTTGTGGGGCTTGACAACATCATCAGTAAACATTTGTTGAAATGAGTTGGCCAAGAGCTCTTCTAGTTAGGGGGGAAAGTGAGTCAACAAAGGAGCTGGTAGTAAAGGTTACAAAAGGCTGTATGTATAATATAAGTTATACATACAATTTTTTCTTGAACAATTAAGGACACCTATCAATGGCAATACTTATTTCAGTAAGAGAAATAGCATTTTTCAAGGAAATGGGTTTATGAACATTAATATGATAGTTTTAGGACAAAACACTGAGTGATTTATAATAGTGAAACATTTGAACTGCCCTAACTCAACAGGGAACTTGTTAAATAAACTATGATGCTTTCGTGCAATTATATTTTTAGTTAATATCACGTTTTCAAAAACATTTAATGTCATGGGGAAATTTATATGTGTTAAATCAAAAAGATGTGATAGGGCTTCCCTGGTGGCGCAGTGGTTGAGAGTCCGCCTGCCGATGCAGGGGACACGGGTTCGTGCCCCGGTCCGGGAAGACCCCACATGCCGCGGAGTGGCTGGGCCCGTGAGCCATGGCCGCTGAGCCTGCGCGTCCAGAGCCTGTGCTCCGCAACGGGAGAGGCCACAACAGTGAGAGGCCCGCGTACCGCAAAAAAAAAATGTGGTAGCAGGAACTGTTGATTCCTCCCAGCCCCATCTCCCTCCTCTTCCCGAACAACATGGTCTTGTCCAGGTTTCTACCTGCCTCTGCATAGCTGCGTGCTTCAGGGAGCAGCCCTGCTCTGGGGAGCCCATCACCAGTGGTCGCCATGAATGCCCCTTGTGGTAGGTTGAGACGTGGGTAGGTATGAGGTCATTTCAGGCCAGTGAAATGTTTGGGGAGGGGAGGAAGCTTCTGGAAAAGTTTTCCTCCATCTTGAAAAGAGCCGCAAGAAGCCAAAGTTCTGTTTCTACTAAACGTTGGCGGGTCTGCACATGATGTCTGCACCACGCGGCTGCCACGCAGCGAGGCTGGGCTGAGCTGACACCAGGAGAAGGCGGGAAGATGGGAAGGCCCAGATAGGGGAGGGGGCGGTTGCTAATCCACTGGGCGCTCAACCTTGGCATCATCCGCTGTAGGTCAGTGGCCAAAAGTCAATTCATCAAATGCCCACCCACGGTAATCAATTCCCCATACACCCAATTTGCTGAATTTACTCACTTATTTCAACTATTTAGATATTTAGATATAGTTGACTGATTTTCATTTAGTCTTCAAAATAGTACTTAAGGAATATTAAATTTGTTTTAGTTCCAGTTCCTTGTTGCTATAACTTGAGACTGACTTTTAATTAATTGTCCTTCTTAAGAAGTCACCTTATCTCTGGACTTACGTGAGCCAATTATTTCTGATTGTTTAAGACAAATGAATATTGAGTCCTGGTTTTCTCTTACTTGCAGCTGAAAGCATATGAATATCAATACATGTAGGTTCAGAGAGAGAGAGAGAGAGAGAGACGGAATTATCTCTCACTTATGCCTGAATTGTAGGAATGGGAATATGGCTGATTTGTGCATCTATTATGCTTATCTTTGTACTTTTCTATATTTTCCAATTTTTAAAATAATGAACATCTACTGCTACTATAAATAAAGTGGAAAACTAGTCTTAAAAGCTGGGTTAAGTGCTATAAGTGTTGTCAGTGCTAATCTCAGAGGGTTGTAAGATCATTGAGAACTGGCATTGAGTTAAGCTTAGTGAGTGGTGGGTGGGCAGCGAAGGCTTCCCAAAGGAGAAACCATTGACTTAATCCTAGAAGAATGACTATGCATAGGATGAGTTGGAGGAGGTGAGGGTTAGGACCTCTGACTCCATTGTTCCTGATTTGGTTGAGGACGACTAGAGGAACACTTTCAGAATATTTATTGTCTCCTCTATGCCTTACGCTTTTCAAATATTCAATCTCCTTTCACCATCACAACAATCTTGAAAGCAGGTATTATTATCTCCATTTTATAGAGGTAAGGCCTGAAGCTCAAAAGCTCACACAACGAACAAATGGTGGAGCTGCAATTTTAATGCAGGTCTGATGTTAAACATCACAAGCAGCAGCCCTCAGAGATGAGCTTCCTGGGGGTGGAAAATCAGGACGTGGAAGCAACCTGAATGCCCATCAACAGAGGAATGGATAAAGGAGATGTGGTACATATATACAATGGAATATTACTCAGCCATAAAAAAGAACAAAATAATGCCATTTGCAGCAACAAGGATGGACCTAGAGATTATTATAGTAAGTGAAGTAAGTCAGAGAAAAACAAATATCATATGATATCGCTTATATGTGGAATCTAAAAAAATGGTACAAATGAACCTATTTATAAAAGAGAAATAGAGTCACAGATGTAGAAAACAAACTTATGGTTATCAGGGGATAAGGTGGGGGTGGGGATAAATTGGAACATTGGGATTGACATATATACACTACTATATATAAAATAGATAGGACTTCCCTGGTGGCGCAGTGGTTATGCAGGGGACACGGGTTCGAGCCCTGGTCCGGGAAGATCCCACACGCCGCAGAGCAACTAATCCCATGCACCACAACTATAGAGCCTGCACTCTAGAGCCCACGAGCCGCAACTACTGAAGCCCGTGTGCCTAGACCCCGTGCTCCGCAACAATAGAAGCCACCGCAATGAGAAGCCCACGCACCGCAACGAAGAGTAGCCCCTGCTCGCTGCAACTAGAGAAAGCCCGCACACAGCGATGAAGACCCAACACAGCCAAAAATAAATAAATTAATTAATTAAAAAAAAATAAAGTCTCTGTGGAGACGTTAAGTACATATATATAAAATAGAGAACTAATAAGGACCTACTGTATAGCACAGGGAACTCTTCTCAATACTCTGTAATGGCCTATATGGGAAAATAATCTAAAAAAGAGTGGATATACGTATAACTGATTCACTTTGCTGTACAGCAGAAACTAACAACATTGTAAATCACCTATACTCCAATAAAAATTGAAAAAAAAATCATAGGATGTTAAAGCTGCAGACATTCAGATGAAGAACAGCTGTGATTGTGTGTAATCGAAACCCAACTCAAAGCACTTAAACAAAAGTGGAATGTATTGCCTTACATAGCGACGACGTCTGAAAAGAGTGGAACCCGCAGGAGGCTTGGCCGTACACAAGGGTTAAGGTTGTGGCCAGTACAGTCAACATTTTTCCTACAAAAGGAGAGAATCCTCTCCCAAGACTGCAGAGAGGGAACCGTAGGAAAGACACCTCTGCGATGCCACTGACCACCCTCTGTCGTCCCCAAAACTGAGGCCCCAAAGAAGCAGCTTCTCAAAGTCAACTAAGGTCAAGGTGGTCCAAACACCCATCCAAAAATCTGTGAAAAGGATCTGCATCATTTTGTTATTTGTTGTTTATGTATCACTGTTGTCTGTCCTTAAAAAAAAATCTTATCACCTAAGAAGTCTGGACACAGCTACTTGGTCTTTGTTTCCACAGACAGAGGAAAGGAACTCACACTTCCTGGCATCCAGCAGTCATGAACACTGACCACAGGGTGACCTTTCAAGGTAAGGCTTTCGTAAGCATTAGGCAGAATGCCTGCTTTGCAACCCAGTGGGGAATATTTATATTTTAGAACCTTTTGATTAAACCACTGCTGCAAGAAAGTGGACCATCTATTTCTTTTTCCTGTACTTAGTCCTTAGATCAGGAGTGGGCAATTTTTTTCCACAAAGGATCAAATAGGAAATATTTTTGGCTTTGCAAACCATATGGTCTCTGTAGCAATGATTCAACTGCAGTCAAAGTGCAAAAGCAGCCATGGACAAAATGTAAATAAGCAAATGAGCATGGCTGTGTTCCAATAAAATTTCATTTTCAAAAACAGGAAGTGGGCTATATTTGGTTTGCAGGCCTTCGTTTGCCAATCCCTGCCCTAGAGCACTGATTTTTCTTTAAAAATTGCTGATTAAAAAGCACCATTAAAAAAGAACCCATGACAGAGAAAGATAATTTCACATTTTGTAGGGGTGTATTCTGTTTTAGTTGTTTTGATGATTATCTAAAGGAATCAGTATGAAATAAGAATTATTGTTACCTGTTCTGTGCTTCTGTTCATTCCAGAAGAGGAATAACCTTATCAAGGCATGTAGCTTAAAATCTTTAAATTAATAGAACTATTTTAATAGAATAAATTTAATGTTTTAAAACCCTGTATTCCAAATGTAAATTTGATTAAGAGAAAGAACTACGTAATCTGAACTCTGAGTAGATGGAGTGATCATAAATTTGCGGGACGAATAAATTATATTTTCCTTACTGTGAAGGGGAAATTGACTGATGCAAGAATAACCACTATTTTATAAATTTATTTATTTATTTTTGGCTGCGTTGGGTCTTCGTTGCTGCGCGCAGGCTTTCTCTAGTTGCGGTGAGCTGGGGCTACTCTTTGTCGCGGGGCGCGGGCTTCTCATTGCGGTGGCGTCTCTTGTTGCGGGGCACGGGCTCTAGGTGCGCGGGCTTCTCATTGTGGTGGCTTCTCTTGTTGCAGAGCACGGGCTCTAGGTGCGCGGGCTTCAGTAGTTGTGGCACATGGGCTCAGTAGTGGCTCATGGGCTCTAGAGCGCAGGCTCAGTAGTTGCAGCACGTGGGCTTTCCCTAGTTGCGGCGAGCGGGGTCTACTCTTGGCTGCGGTGCACGCAGTGGCTTCTCTTGTTGCGGAGCACGGGCTCTAGGTGCGTGGGCTTCAGTAGTTGTGGCTCGCGGGCTCTAGAGAGCAGGCTCAGTAGTTGTGGCGCATGGGCTTAGTTGCTCCGAGGCTATGTGGCATCTTCCCAGACCAGGGCTTGAACCTGTGTCCCCTGCACTGGCAGGCGGGTTCTTAACCACTGCGCCACCAGGGAAGCCCGGGAATAACCACTATTTTAAATCTCTAGAAATCCCTGCCCAATGACAGCTGTAGAATTCAAAACTTGTTCACAGACTATACTTGGCTTTTCAAAAATTGATAACACTTTATTTTTATAAATTAAAAATATTTAGACTAACATAAACTTTTAACATTTATTAATATACAGCTTTAAATGTATACACCATCTTATTAAAACTTAAAAGAACTCCGTTTTGGTGATCGCTATTATCATTTTCTTCTACCATGGCGAAAACATCCTCAAAAATATAAACTTAACTAACATGTACATGGTAGCCTCAGACACTAGGTGCATTGGGCATTATTATCCTTACTTTCAGACATAACGCAGCATCAGGATCAGGAAGGTGAGCTGATTCTTCTCTAGTCACACACTAGTGACCAGCAAAGTTAGAACCAGAATCTAGATTTTTGGACTCCAAGTCCATACTCTTGTACTCTACCATATTGAGCTAACTGGCTTCATTGACACTCCGACTTTTCTAATCTTCAAATGCTTCACAGATTTATAAAACTGAGTAAAAGAATAAACGATTTCAATTTTCAATTGCAACTTAGAACTATTTTTTGAAAATCACAACAAAAAAGTTATGTGTGTTAGGCAGATCACTTAAATCTGTAGAACGAAGGGGTAGTACTAGATATGGGGTTTCAACCTGTGCTCTGTGGATGCCTAAAAGCTCAGGTGAACCTCAGGAATCAGGAGCTTTTGAATATGCGTAAGTCTTCCACAACTGATGTCATGTTTTTGGCCCAGCCATGAAAACTGACTATCCAAGAAGGCTATGTACCAGGTTTTTTGTTTGTTTGTTTTGTTGTGTTTTGTTTTTGGCGGTACGCGGGCCTCTCACTATTGTGGCCTCTCCCGTTGCGGAGCACAGGCTCCGGACGCGCAGGCTCAGCGGCCATGGCTCACGGGCCCAGCCGCTCCGCGGCATGTGGGATCTTCCCGGACCGGGGCACGAACCCGTGTCCCCTGCATCGACAGGCGGACTCTCAACCACTGCACCACCAGGGAAGCCCTATGTACCAGTTTTAATATTTTATTTTGCTATATTAGTGAACCCTGTAGAATTTTATTTGAAAAAACATTACTTTGCTAAATAATTTACTAGGCTAAATAATTTTTCTTCCAGCTTTCATATTTTGTGATACTCTGATTTCAGAATCAAATCTATATCTGAATGTGAAAAATATACAATGAGGAGAGCAAACAATTACATTGTTCCTTCCTTCCTTCCTTTCTTTCTCTCCCTCTCCCTCTCTTCCTTCCTTTCTTCCTTTCTTTTTTTTTTTATCGTAGCCTTTCTGATGGTGTGGCCTGACTAGTTTTTAATCAAGTAAGAAGCTGAAGAAGAAAGGAAACAAACGAGCATAAGAACCCAGTGACATTAAAGCAGAACCAAAGCAACTCAGAGACTCCATCTAAGCAGCCGTTGCAGGGTCTCCTTGCTACATCCTGCTGTGGATACTCCCTAGGGATCTCCATACACTAATGAGAAAGCAGAGGCACGTGATTATATGCCAAATACGCTACGATTTCAAGCTGTTGTTCTCTGGAGTCATAGGTAGGATATCTGGTTGAAGCAACCTTATAAAAAGTTCTGTGGATACAATGTTAACTAAGCTACTTTTTATATAGACTCTAAGGGGGATGGATTGCTTCCCAAACCCCTCTCCCGTGCAAAGTATACTCTTGAGTTCCAAATATATAGATGGCAATTTAAGGACATAAAGCAAAATCAAAGAATTCAGAAAAAAATAAATTACACATTCTTAGATCTGGAATGTCACGTGTGAGTGGATGTTACTTTTCCAAAATAAATGGAAACCTCCAATTCCAAGATTATCTAGATCAGTGTCTAACCCTTCCTTCAGTGTTCCCTTCCATCACACTTGTGATTCACCTAAGCACCCCCTTGGGTTTCAGTGACCTTCAAAGGTCTGTTTCCTATACCCAGGAAAGCACAATACTTATATCTGAACAATTTAGCATTGCCATTGTTTCTCACTGCCAAATGGAGTTTCGTTGCATGTTTGTCACCCTCAGGCAAAAGAGGCGGCTAGTCTACTCCACACAATACTGCTCTGTCTTGATCCCCATCGTAGTCCTAGAGAGAATGAGCTTAGTTGAGTTTGCTCTGTGCTCAATCAAGCTGCCTCTACAGTGAATACAGCCACACACGGCCATCGCTCCAGGGAAAAAAAAGGCTTTGTGCCAGCCAGAGCGGCTGGGTTGGAAGGAACACTTAGCACCAGCCACATATGTGTTCAAGCCAGCCTTCACAAATACTGTGGGGCTCGGCTTTAGTCTGGGTTACCGGCTTGGAAACACATTTTCCTCAAGATAATTTTTAAATAGACTTTGTTTTTTAGATTAACCAAAGTTTTAGGTTCTCAGCAGAACTGAGCAGGAAGTGCAGAGAGCTGCCCTGAAGTGGTGTCATACAGAATAGCTTCACTGCTCTGAAAATCCTCTGTGGCTGCCTATCCATCCCTCCTTCTCCCCTAACCACTGGCAACCACTATGTTTATGTCTCCATAGCTTTGCCTTTTCCAGAATGTCATGTAATTGGAATCATACAGCATGTAGCCTTTTCCAACTAGTTTCTTTCACTTAGCAATATGCATTTAGGTGTCCTTCATGTCTTTTCGTGGCTTGAGAACTTTTTTTTTTTTGGTATATGGACATAAGTTTTTAACTCATCTGCATAAATACCAGAGTGTGATTCCTGAATTATAAGGTAAGAGTATGTTTAGTTTTGTAAGAAGCTGCCGAACTGCCTACCAAAGGAGCTGCGCCATTTTGCGTTCCCACCAGCAATGAACGAGAGTTCAAACGCTCCTCGTCAGCATTTGGTGGTATCAGTGTTTGGATTTTGGACATTCTAATAGGTGTGTGTTAGTATCTCATTGTTGTTTTAACCTGCATTTCCCTGATGACACGTCACGTAGAGCATCTCTTCCTATGCTTATTTGCCATCCGTGTATCTTCTTTGGTGAGATGTCTATTCAGATCTTCTGCCCATTTTAAAATCTGGTTCTTTTCTTACTGTTGAGTTTTAGTAGTTCTTTCTATATTTTGGGTAACAGTCCTTTATCAGACGTGTCTTATGAAATATTTTCTCCCTGACTTCTCATTCTCTCCACAATCTTTCGCAGGGCATCCTCAAGATAATTTTATTTCTGACAACTCATTGTCCTGCTGTGCCGCTAGACTTTGGGCTGGATCATGCTATTAGTATTATTACCTAAACTACCCTCTCTGTCTTAAAATTCCCTCCCTAGAGACTGCGTTCTTAAACAGATGGAACCACGTCATGCCTAATAATTGATTTTGGATATCAGGGCTCTCAGGCCAACCTTTATGCAGTCACAAAAGGCTCTGTTATGTGCTAACCCACGACATAGCTGTCTGGACACCCTACATTTGCCTGAAAGGATCATATAAGTGATCCATGACAGGACAAAGATTGGATTTAAAATTTTTTTTTTGATCAAAAAATACAGAGTTGAAACTATACTGTATTGCAGTGGTAGATGCACGTCATGGATGCTGTGTACATGTATACATGTCAAACGCCAGTTATGAATCAGGCAAAATCCATAGACCATACAACAATAAGAGTGAGTCCTAATGGAATCTATGGACTTGAGTTAATAATCGTATACCAATACTGGCTCATCAATTGTGAAAGATGTACCGCACTAACTCAAGATGTTAATAATAGAAGAAAGTGTGCGTTGGGGGCTGTGGTACAGGGGGGGTGCAGGCACTCTCTGTACTTCATGCCCCATTTTCAGAAAACCTACAACTGCTCTAAAAAATAAAGTCTATTATTTAAAACAGATACACTGCCTCAACCTTATAAAGTAGTTTTATTTACATTTCAGATTAGTTGATTTGTTCGAAGAACATTTTTTAAAAAGGTAAACACGATAACAAAAAGTTAAAAACATCAATTCATTTAGGTAGAAAGTTAATTACCTAAATAACGATGTAGTGTCTTAAACATAACTCTCCCTCCCCGGTTCTTTGCTAAAGTGACTCAACTAACGTAGAAGGAGAAATTTCATCCCACCAGTGGAAACTGGAACATATTCTTGCATTCTTGAGATTGTGGCAGGCAGAACTCTAAGAGGGTTCCCTAAGAGTCCCACCTCTGGGTGTACACATCTTGGATAACGCCTTCCTTTTGAATGTGAAGGGAACCTTTGAATACGAAGGGTAGCTGCTCCCTTGATTAGATTGTGTCACATGGCAAATGCTGATGGGATGGATAGTCACTCCCCTGATTGCATGATGTTTCATAAGACACTCTTGTAGCAAGACACTAAGGAGACTGCAGTCAGAGCAATGCACTTCTACTGGCCTGGAAACTTGGAAACATCTGCTTTGTGACCTGCCTTCGGGGGCCACGCGGCAGCAGGCTGCAAGTGGCCTTAGGAATTGAGCACGGTTCTCAGCAAGAAAACAGGGGCCTCGGTCCTTTGGCAAGGAACCAAATTCTGCCATACACTTAATGAGCTTGGTAGAGGATCCAGAGCCTCACGTGGGAACAGCAGCCGTGGACAACACTGTGATTGTGGCCTGGTGGCACCTGATCAGAGGACACGCCTGGACTCCTGACCCACGCAAACTATTACATAATACATGCATGTTATTTTAAGCCATTAAGTTTGTGGTCATTTGTTATGCAGCAACAGAAGACTAATACAGAGGCCATACAGGGGAGAGTCAGATTACAAGAAAGCCTGTGTGGTCTTGCCCACCTCTCCTCGGGGAAACCCTTGGACTCCATGGTCAGATCTGTGTTTGAGGGCATCCTTTCACCAGCCTAAATCCTTCCAGTTGGCCAGAGGAATAGCTCCAATCCCAGCTGGCCCCATGGCTGCCTGCCTTGTGGAGAGGACTCGGCAGGCCAGCTGGCTTTCCTCTGGCACACCTGAAAGGGATCCACCTGCTCTATGCCCTCACCTCCAACCCACCTAAGAATAGGCTCACTCACTATTGGTCGAGGCTGTTTCTTCCTGGGAGATCCCAGAGCCAGAGCAATGTGAGTGCTAAAGAGACCCACTCCAGCTCATACAAGTAAATAAGCTAGACAGCATCAACATCACTAACGGCAGAAGTAGAACCTTCCGGTCAGAAGAGGAGCGCCGAGATGACCGTTTAGAACAAAGGAACCTCTGTGAAACAAGAGCCAGGAGAGCGTTTGGAAGAAACATCCTAGTTCGTATTCACAATGAGATCTGAGAGGATACTGCATCCATTAAACAAACAAACAAACCAGGTTTTCATCAAAATAAATGCTCTGAAAATAATTCTTTGACAAAAATTTTAAACTGTAATTGCCAAAATAAAAATCTAAATAATGACAGTGAATAATGTAATAGACAATCCCAAAATCTGAATGATATTGGTGGAGTGTACACACAAGAGAGATCATGGGAAAAGAAAAGTACTTTGGAGAACAGATTTAGAAGTCTAATCTAAAAATAATCAGAGTTCTAAATGCAAAAAAAAAAGGAAGCAGTAGAGAATGAACAATCAATGAAATAATAAAAGGCAATTCTTCAGAGCTGGAGAAAGGATTGTGCCTGCAGATTGAAAATGTTCATTGACTAATGACAGCATTATTTTTCAAAAGCCCATTTCTAATATCAAGAACCATGAAGGGTGTGAGGTTTTACCAGAGTTACAAGTTAACAAGGAAAAGAATGATAACTCAGCATCATAGATATTCAGAGATTCAGAATGTAATAGTATACCAGCCATGTACGCTTTTAGGATAATTACTTGTGAAAATACTTTAGTTAAATAAAATCTGAATCACAGTAAAGATCATAGGAAAGGAAAAGATACAATACACAAGAAGGGACACTAAGTAGTAAAAATCCAATAAAATTTAGAGTAAAATCTAAATAAAATTTGAGAAATGAAGTGTGATGCAATTAAAAGTAATCTTGAAAAAGAAGTCACATTGTAAGAAAATAATTATCAGAGCTTCTGGAAAATTGGGCAGATTATTCAGTAAAACCTGGGGAAAGGACAGAGGAAGGGAAGGAGGGAAAAATAAAAGCTTGCAAAGGGTTCCCATTGGGGTAGGAAGTCCAGGACATTGTTTTAATTTGACGTAGATTCCGACAGAGAAATGTAGACTCACATGTCTTTGGTAAAATACAATAGTGACCACCAGTAGAACTAAAATAATACATAGAACTGCCTAGTCAATAAAGAAAAACATATAAAAACTGGTCTAATGAAGGATAAATCAAGAGAGGAAGATAAGAGTAAATCTTAGTTCTCATCCTAAGAAAAAACTGTAACTATGTGTGGTGATGGACGTTAACTAGACTTATTGGGTGGTCACTTCACAAAATATACAAATTTCACATCATGTGGTACACCTGAAACTAATATAATGTTACATGTCAATATACCTCAAATAAAAAAAAGAGAAAGAGAGAGGAGGAAAAAACAATAGGGGAGGGGGCCTTTCTTCAGTGTTCCCTCATGGGACCTGCCTTCCACCATGCCCTTCCTAGCTTCCCCTCCGGAAGAGTCATCTGTGCCAAAGGACGAAGCACTGGGTGTTGAAATGGACTTGGGGACCGAAGCACTGGGTGTTAAAAGGTATGAACTCATGGCTGACATCACCGCATTCACCTTTCCTTTCCCTGTGTCTGGTGGGTCAACTGATCCTGGGCCCGAGGAAGCTCTGCAGATTCTCTCTCACGTGCATGACTGGGCAAGCTCATCATTGCTTGGGACTGTGGGAAAGTGAGAATCCCACCATTCAGACTTGGGCAGGAGGGGAGTGAGGGCGTCGCCCACACTTCATGTCTGAACCACATTCTGGAGAGAGCGTTTTCAGGGCTCAGTGTTTAAATACCCATGTAGCTAAGAGTAAAGGGGCACCTTTGTCTTTTCGCCTGCTGTGGAAAGCCAAGGGGACGGACACTGATTGGTTGGATCAGCTGATACACTTGGGGAGGGGTCTTTGATCATAATACCATGTTGGTTAAACTGGTAAAACTTCAAACATATCTCAACAAGAACAGCTTCAGCTGCAGAAACAGCAACAATGGAAAACTGACCCTCGTACAATTTAGTAGGTAGGTATGTAAAGGCTTTTGAGGAAAGGGAGAGAAATGAAACTGTAACATTTTAAAGTCTGTTGAATTTGACCCAGAAATTCCTCATGTATAATTTACCTTTAGGGGAAAACTTGGTCATGGGTGTGTAAGAATTCAAAGATGCTCACCGCAGTGTTTTTTGTAATCAAGAAACATCACTGGGCTTCCCTGGTGGCACAGTGGTTGAGAGTCCGCCTGCCGACGCAGGGGACACGGGTTCGTGCCCCGGTCCGCGAAGATCCCACATGCCGCGGAGTGGCTGGGCCCGTGAGCCATGGCCGCTGAGCCTGCGCGTCCGGAGCCTGTGCTCCGCAACGGGAGAGGCCATGGCAATGAGAGGCCCACGTACCGGAAAAAAAAAAAAAAAAAAAAAAAAAGAAACATCACTGAGGGGAACCCTAAGACTTCTTCAGGAGGAGATACAACTGATAGGCAGTTCTATCAGTCAATAGCTACAGCCAATACAAAAAATGGGATTGATTTACACATATTAATCTGTAAAGTTATATAAAATTCATTAAGTAAAGAAATTCCATTGCAGAGCATTATATTATGATCACACCCATGTGTGTGCGTGTGTGTTTATCCTTAGAAAGAGGGCTGGCAGGATATTTTTGATCTCTCTGGTCTCTGGGGAGTGTGAGACTCTAAGGGATATTCACATTTTTGTTTTTTGCATTTCAGTACTGCTTGATTTTTCCATGATGAGAATGTTAACTTCTCTTAAAGAAATGAAAGATAGTCAATTTAGTGGGAAAGTGTTATATTTTTGGATATATTTGGAAATTTGCAAAAGTATTACTTTATGCAAGGAAATGCTTACTGGGTAATTTCCTATGTTACCTTGCTCATCTAATCTTAGCAGCATTATAGAGGTATTTTCCTAGTTAATTTGCATAGAATAGATATTCCCCCCACCCCTTTCGGGCCAATTTTATGGAATCCAAGAATAAGCCCATGGGCTCATTCTGGTAATGTTTAAATTTCCCATATTACAGACATTATTTATTATCATCAATATAATGGTATAAAAAACTATTACTGATTATTGTCATCTGATAATAGCACTATATACAACATAAAAAGTCATATACTGATGATCAGGTGATAATAGGCTGTGACAGAAAAGTTTAAAGAGTGAGTATATATTGCTTCCAAGAGGTTCAAGAAGCTTTACGGGCATAATCACAGAAAAATTTAATAGAGCACTAAAAACTAAGTAGAGAACGATGCTATGACCATTTTATGAGTGGAAAACTGAGGTAGCCTGAGCTATGGACACACTGGAAAAATAGAAACGTTGGGAATAGGTGTAAAAGCTTTTGATTCTTTTCCAGACATTCATCCAAAAGTCCCTTCCCTCCTTTTGAAATCTTTTTGGTCAAAATCCCTGGTAGTTCTATTTTTCAGTCTGCCAGTAACAATTATGTCACAAACATCAAAGCAGTTACCGTACACATCCATAATCATTTCGACTGGTCGGCAAGGTTGCCTTATATGTACTTTGCATTCTTTTTTAACCTACAGCAATACTTCAGTCACAGAGATTTTGTCCTAGATCATCACCTGGACTCTATTTAGAATATTTTTGTTTTCTTTAAATTAAAAACAAGTACATGTAGGAAGAAGGTAGGAACTTAGTTTTAAAAGTCAACGTTGAGGAAGGCCTGTCTTTCATTAGTTCTCCAGAATTTTAATAACTGTTTACCAACCTTTCCTGCAGTTAGATTTCCATTTGCAACACTTCCCTTTTCTGATCTGAAGGGCAGGTTTGTCCTGACACCCCCGAGTCACTCGTACTTAAGGCAACTGACTCAGGCTTCCCCGGCGTTTTTCGCCCAGCAGTTTCTCTCTATATATGGTAATAATGCTCAGCAGATCCGCGCGCGCTTCCCGGAGGAAAACTGGAAAGAGAAATCACGTGAGCGTAACTGGAGCCTGCGGTTGGCCTGGGCAGCTCCTCCTCAGTGAAGAGGTGAGAGGCGATTAAGAAAGACTTACCTCTTCCTGGAGAGATTTCAGTCCACGCTGCCTGCCCGGAGCCGCCACCTTCCCCGGGGCGCGTCCCCAGGTCGCGCGGCATCACCTGCAGTCCTCCGTCCCTGCCGGGGCCCCGGAGCCCCGGGGCCCAGCGCCCCCGCTGCTGCTGAAGTGCTTACCCTCCCTCCCGAGATCTCACCGAATCGCGCAGGGCAGTTATCCTCCTGGGTCACTTTTCAAAGCAATTCCATATTAGAGTCAGGTGTGAAGTCCACTGTCAGCTGCTTTCTACTAACTGAAGTACAATTCTATCCAGAAGCAGAAGCATAAACTAAATGCCTCCCTTAAGTAACTTGGGGTTTCTCAGCCCTGGGGTGTCAGGGCTCTTCTGAAACGGTGGCACAGGCTCTCGGATGATGATGCTCTATGGCTTTTGGGAACAATCTCATTGCTGTTCATCCTGACCAGAGCTTCCGTCTGTATATTCCCACTGTGCCCTTCCCACCGGAACTCCCCCCAACTCTGCCCTGCAAAAATCAATCAATAAATACTGTCTTATAATCAGTATAATTTCACTTCATACTGTCAAGACCACTTTCATTATTTGTTCCCTCCACTGTTTCCTTCCTGGGCAAAACCAAACAAAGTCAATCAAACCAAAAACTTCAGAAGAACAAAGTGCGTGTACTCAGGTCTCAATAGTCTGAAAATCCTTCTTTTTCAGCGGAATGCAGATAGATGTAGGTATGAGAGGTTTTGTTTTCTTATAAGAGATTAGAGGACAAACAGAAACGTGTGAGCCATGGTGCTTAGTTTTTCCATCCTGTCGTTTTATGTTTTTGGAACGGGATGGGGAAAATGTAGTTATTGTCTGCCATCTAATGGACTGAGTTGGAATTGCACCTTGCCGCTAAGATCCAGGGGCTAAAATTCATACAAATAGTGTACTGATTCAGATAAAGAATGATGAATTCTACAAACAAGTCTACTTTCAAGATTCAGAGTTCCACAGGTTAAAAAAAAAGTGAGCATTCTTGGTTGTAGGCTTTTCCCTTTCATCACTTCAAATATATCATGCCATTCCCTTTTGGTCTGCAGAGTTTCTGCTGAAAAATCAGCTGATAGCTTTTTGGGAGTTCCCTTGTATGTTGTTTGTTGCTTTTCCCTTGCTGCTTTTAGTATTCTCTCTTTACATTTAAGTTTTGTCATTTTGATTACAATGCGTCTTGACTGTATGGGACTCTCTGTGCTTCCTGGGCTTTGATGACTGCTTCCTTTCCCAGGTTAGGGAGGTTTTCGGCTATTTTCTCTTCAAATATTGTCTTGGACCCCTTGTCTCGCTCTTCTCCTTCTGGCACCCCTATAATGTGGGGGAAAAAAACCAATGAAAAGGACACAATGATAAACATTTATTGCAAAGCTGGAGAGCAGGAGTTTATGTTAAATCAAGATGGAAAGAATCAAGAAAATCTCACTTACAGAACCATGTGACGAACAGCTGTGTGCAGTGAGGAAGAATTGTCATCAATGAATGCATTCACAGTACTATGGAGAGCAATGGCTTGAAATGACGGCCCAAGAAAGCAAAGCAAAGTAGTCTCAGTCTACACTGCCAGAGTGGAACTTCAGTCATCACCCAGGCTACCCTGTACATCCAGTTAGTCATTTACGCTTTTCAGTTTTTTCCTTTATCGTGCTTCTGCTACCTCTCCATTTTTCTCTGTTCCCACTACTAAGAATGGGTAGTAGATAATTTTCCACATTCCTTTCCATCTTAGCTCTAACCAGCCTGTGTATTATTTGCCAGATTAATCTTACTTCAACGCTGGGTCACTATTGCTTGAAACTATCCTGGAACCTTATTTCTCTTTCTTCCTAAATACCTCTTCCATCTGGTTTCACGGTTGCTTTAATCAGGTCTCACTACCTATACAATTTTATTCCCTACTCTTTAACTTTTTGCCAGTCGCTTCATAGCCCCTTGAATAACCCTGGCCCCTGTTCCTTTCAAGTCTTCCTTGACTGCAGCTCCTCTCATGAGGAACACCTGTCCTCCTCTCCTTTTGTGCAGCCAAATTCTCCTCATTCAGGATCCAGCCCAGCTGTTGCCCCTCAGTGGACTCCCTCCTTACCTGTGAAATTTTAGAGAAATTAGAGATTCTATTCTGAAACTGAGTCCTTGGGCAAATACTGTCCAATGGTTATTATTTCTCAGATTTGAGTTCCATCTCCTGCAAAATCTGTTGTGAAATACTCAAGGCCAGATACTATTTCTTACCCACTTGCCATCCCCCCTCAGGATCTATATTTCTGGGAAACTGGGAGCTCATAGGTATTTGATGATGGGTTTTCTTGAGCCTAAGCACAATTCTGCAAGGAAGATGCAGCTGGATGGTTATTCCCATTTTATGAATGAGGATGCTGAGGCCCAGAGCATTTGCAAGACTTGCTCTCGTCAGTGACAGAGCCAGGGCAGGAGCGCTGGGGTCTCCTTCATGTCTAGGGCTCCCCTTGGTGCTGCCCTCAGACCCGCACTGATAGGTGAAGTCATGCCTCAAGCCCTTCTTCACTTTCAGATAGATAACTGAATTTTCTTACAGATAACTGACATGGGCTCACGTTATAGGGAGTGCCCAGGCAACAGAATATCGTCAGGGTGTGTAGTTATGCCTCCTGCTTGGCAACTTCAGTTCTTTCTGGGTGGTTATGCCACATTTTCGGCCCACACCCATTTGTCCTGTTTGAAAACCACAAACTGCTTCTTGGGCGACAACATTTTCCAGCACAGCCTCTGATTAAGCGACTGATGTGCTTGCTTAAACCTTTAAACAACTGTGAATGTGACTTGTCTCCTGCCCCTTCTCACGTGATGAAAGGTATCCTGGGGCGCCCAAGCTCATGCAGTGTGCTAATTAAAAACAACTACTACCAGGCTGTCTTAACCAGAGTCGTTAGGGAGTCAGGAGGATTTCTAGGTAGTTCCAACTCTGGCCACAGGATGGATTCATTTTCCATCCTGTGTGCATCTTCGGAGACTTGCCAGCATGGAATCCCTCCACTGATGTGCTGTTGCTCGCGTTTCTGGCTCAGGCCCTATGTCGGTGGCTGGCTCAGCAGCAGGAGTCGGTAGCAAAGGGGGAATATCATATCTACATGCTGCTGAGCGATTCAGAGAGACGGCGTTGCTGAAATTTGTCCTATTAAATACCTAGAAGATAAATGCTTCAGAAGATTCTTAAGCAAGTCTACTGACTCAGAATACTTTTGTGTATTCATTGAACAAAAAGCAGTAGAGAGAGGCTTAGATTGTTTAAAGAAAATCTAAATATGCAGTCCTAACAAGTGTCTTTTATAAGTGCATGTCTAATGAAATGATCAGAATTTATCTAAAAGGGTCATGAAATGCAATATTACCTTTGTTTTATGATGATACTGTTAACATATGAAGATAAGCTATAAAAAAGCTTTGTTTTATGATGATACTGTTAACATACTGTTAACATATGAAGACAAGCTATAAAAAAGTTTCATGATACTAGTGGCAAGAAATTTTCAACTAAGAATTAAATCCAAAAGTTTCAGTTATACAGATGAATAAGTCCTTAGACTTGAGCCTACTTAACAGCCCAGAGCCTGTAGTTAACAACACTGTATTGTATACTTAAGATTTTGCTAAGAGGGTAAACCTTAGGTTACACAAAAAATAATAATAAATAATGAGGGCAGGAGGAAACTTTCAGTGGTGATGAAGATGTTTCTGGCATCGATCGTGGTGATAGTTTCATGGGTGAATACTTATCTCGAAACTCATCAAGTTGGATACATATTAAACATGTACAACTTTTTGTATGTCAATCATATATCAATACAGTGGGTTTTTTTTAAAAGAGTTATATCTGACTGGGAAATTGCCATAAAACGTACAGATGCAGTGCACTTGTGAGGATCTCAGAACTACTACCACTGAAAACTGCCCAGACATAACTTTTACGGAATGCAAAACATAATCACAAACTTCATTTCCTTTGCCCTCCTGGAAAACCAGCTATTCTGATCCCTGTTTTGCAGGCTTAGAAAGTCAAATGGCTTCCAAATCTTACATGTCTCCTACTGTGGTCTGGGTGGGGGTGAGGACTTCGACCTGAAGCCACACCATGTGACTTCACATCCATTAACTACCCAGACATCAGTAAGTTAAGATACAAACTCCATCATGATATAATATTGACTATTCAACCCTTAGAACATGTTCGCCTAAACTATTATTTTTTCTAGTCTTATGGAAACTTGGATGTTCCCTGAACACATTTCTAATGTGGCACCTTGGGGAGAAAATCCCTTAAAAACGTCTTGTACTGTAAATTTCATTGTGTGTGAGTCACCTAGATTGTATGGCTCTTCCTGTCACTTCACACAAAGCTTAGTTAATGAAGACGACAGAGGACTTGGATCACCTCCATGGCTTCTGACCTTTTATTTGCCAAGAGCATCTGCAAAGCCACTTGCTAAGTACCTAGGATCAGAACACCTAAGGCCCAGAGTATCTAATCAATCAACCTCGGATACAGTCATCACAGAACAATAAACCCAAGATGAGAGGTTGGAAAGCAAACTGGTGGCTGTTGCTTATCTTTGATTCTTCTCAAATTTATCACTCTATTCCTTGAGCCCCAGATGCAAACCACATCTTTTCCATTTAATGTGACAGATTTGCGCTGATAGATGGTGTTGGCATCCCATGATACATTGGAACATCAGATTTCCTGCTGACAAAATACTGGGTAGGTTTGTACGACCAAGTCAACTTAGTAGAAAATTCTATATTGACTTTTCATGTCCAAGACTCTAGTTTCTGATTTCTTGAGTGCCATGGGGAGGTTACTGCTGATGGAAATGAAAGCTTGATTGATTAGAACAGAGATGTGCCTTTTAAAAGATTGAATTGCCGGCCTTAAAGGATCAAATTCAACTCTCAAGAGGGAGGCTGCCCTTATAATTCTTTTTTCCTCCTAGGCATTGGGATTCATTTTTTCATGCCTTGAAACAGCAAACTGTGGACTACCATTTGAAGAGTCTCGTGTAAATTGTCCTTCAGACCTAGGTCTAGAGATTATAATCTATTAGCAGAAAGCTGAAAAAATCCACACACTAGAGGCAAAGCAAGACGTTTTCTCACTTCAAATGAAGTCTGCAAAAGGGCGCTCTTAGTGGGAGTGGACATTCAGTTAGAAATGTTAGAAACTGAAGAGCACTTAGCAATGGCCTTACAGGCTGGTCTGGCACTCCGTGCCTCTAACTGTGGCTTCAGTGTGATTACACTCAGCTTCCTTGTGTCTGATTGGCGTGCATACAGTGTGTCCATTTTCTACCCTTTCTTGAAGCAGGCATTAGGCTGCTGGTCTGGACCGTTTCTATCTAGTTCAAGGGTGATCTCTGGGTTCAAGTCCCTTCTAAGTCAAGCTCTAAGTGGCTCCAAGGCAAAAGTGAAACCTGAACTCTCAATGGGGCACAGAAGCAGACTGGACACTCAGAGCACTTCAGAGGCATTCTTGGTGGGGAATTATTGAGTCAAACCATCTCCCTTTCCCAACCCTTTATAAACTGGCACTTGCATAACACGATCAAGGTTATCTTTGCCTTCTGTAAATTACTTAATTGTGTGTGTGTTTGTTAAAACCAAATAATGTTTATTCATACTCAGTTTAAAATATTGTCCTATGAATGGGAGTTCCCTGGCAGTCCAGTGGTTAGAACTCGGTGCTTTCACTGCTGTGGCCCAGGTTCAATCCCTGGTCCAGGAACTAAGATCCTGCAAGCAGTGAGGCACGGCCAAACAAACAAACAAATATATATATTTTCCTATGAAAAGAAAGATTTTCTGTTTCTTAATGAGATAAAATTCACATAACATAAAATTCACCATTTAAACCATCTCAAACAATTCTGTAGTTCTTAATATTTTACAGTTTTGTACAACTATCAAACTAACTCTAGACCATTTCCAGGATTCCCCAAAGAAAACCCGTAGATGTTAGCTGACAGTCCCAATTTCCCTCTCCCGGCATCCCCTGGCAATCAATAATCTACCAAGAGCAGATTGGTGGTTGTAAATTTCTTAATTTATATGGTTTTGACTAGATAGAATGTTCTCAGGCACATGATTCAGGAAGTAGAGAGGAGTACATGGTGAACTCTTCTTGTCTTCATCCTCCACAGAGCCAATTTCCCTCTCTGGTGACATGTTTTCACCCATTTCTTTATCCTTCCAGAGACAGTCAATGCCTACACCTGTACACACACATAGAGAGCTTCCTATGTGATATGGGCATATGATATTTCATACAAATGGTTGTGTGCTCTCTACCTTGCTGTGAAAGCTGACAATTTGATTTTGAAGCTGCTTCGATTCTTTTTGGCTGCTGTATAGTATATTCCGTTTCATGGATGTGTTATAACTTACTTCATCAGTTGCTGTTCATAGACTGTTAAATTGTTCCCTGTGCTTTGATATTACAAACAACTCTTCAGTAGGCATCTTTCTACATACATCACATACACATATATTAATATATTTGTAGGGTAAATTTCTTGAAGTGGACATGACAGATCTTCATTTTGTCACAATTAATGATATACTTCTGATTTTTATTAACACTTCCTTTTCTATCTTTCACTGTGTGGTCTGTGTTTTTCTTTTTGCTGATAATATGAAAAATTTTAAATACTTTATCTAGTCGTTTTTATAAAATATAGTATACTTAAGACCTCTGTTTCTTATCAGCATTCTTTGACTCCTTACTTTATTAATGTTGAAATCGCTAATGTCCACTTCCTCTCCCCAATATTCCCTCTACTAGCTGATTTTCTTTGACTTTTATTATTCTTCTCGATGTTTTTTTTTTTTTTATACGAGCTTACTGCTTTTTTAAAAATATTTATTTATTTTTGGCTGCACTGGGTCTTCATAGCTGCGTGCAGGCTTTCTCCCATTGCAGCGATCGGGGGCTACTCTTCATTGCGGTGCACGGGTTTCTCACTGTGGTGGCTTCTCTTGTTACGGAGCACGGGCTCTAGGGTGCGTGGGCTTCAGTAGTTGCAGCATGCGGGCTCAGTAGTTGTGGTGCAAGGGCTCTAGAGCATGCGGGCTCAGTAGTCGCGGTGCACAGGCTTAGTTGCTCCATGGCATGTGGGATCTTCCCAGACCAAGGATCGAACCTGTGTCCCCTGCATTGGCAGGCAGACTCTTAACCACTGGACCACCAGGGAAGTCCAATGTTTATTTTAAAATAAACTCCTATTAATTGGTTTATCAGCTTTGATGCCTGGCTGTGAAAGATAAGGAACTCTCTAAACCTACATTACTTTCCTCTTTATATCCTCCTTTTCCTCTGAATTTTGTTATTTTAGAATGTTCCCATTGTTAAGAAATCTTTCTTTTTCTTTGTTATCCAGTAGCTTTACTAGGATGTGTCTCAGTGTTGATAATTTGATGTAAGTTTTTTTTCCTGGAATAAGATGTGCCTAAAATTTAGATTCAAGTCTCCCATTAAGTCTGGATCTCATTAATATGTCTTCTATATTTACCCTTTATCTCCAATCCATTCCTGCTCTTGTTTATTTCTATTTTACTTTCTCACTCTTGTTTTCCACATTCCTTACTGTGTTCTCAGCAGTATCTATTCTCCTTTGTGCTTCTTCCAAAGTTCTTCATATTACTGGGACTTCCCTGGTGGCGCACTGGTTAAGAACCTGCCTGCCAATGCAGGGGACACAGGTTCGAGCCCTGGTCTGGGTAGGTCCCGCATGCCGTGGAGCAACTAAGCTCGTGCGTCACAACTACTGAGCCCACATGCCACAATTACTGAAGCCCGTGCTCTGCAACAGAGAAGCCACTGCAATGAGAAGCCCACGCAGTGCATCGAAGAGTAGCTCCTGCTCGCTGCAACTAGAGAAAGCCCGTGTGCAGCAACAAAGACCCAACGCAGCCATAAATAAATAAATTAATTAAAAACAAACAAGCAAACAAAACAAAGTTCTTCATATTTCTGTGAGGGTTTGTTTCATCTCCTAATGGGTCCTCACAACCCAACTTTAAACTCTTGTTTTATAAATCAGTGGGTTTATTTCCTTTTGTGAATTCACGGTGATACACTTGATGCCATTTTTTGCCTGGTCTGTGGTGTAATTTCTGGCAATGCTTTTTAATGTGTCACCACTCCCCCAACACACACTCTGTTACTTATTGTCTTTTTTCTTGCAGTATCTTTGCATACTACATCCCATGATGATTTGATCTGGCTATCACTCATCCTGCACCAGCCATTGCAGGTAGTGCCTACGAGGCAGGAGACAGAGCCTTGTAAGTTGTTGGGAATTCCTCCAGAATGGGCAGAGTTGGTCCAGGTATTTCAAATATAGATCAAACAATTATGTCCCTTACAATTTGCAAGGTGTCACTAGATTTTTATAAGGATTGGTGAAGTGATTCTCTATTTCAGTCACCTTATTTAATTTTATAAAAGGTATAAGTTTCAATAACTCCAATCATTCAATAAATATTAAAGAGTGCTATTTCTGCTCCTAGAGCTATTGTAGGTTAATGGGGATATAGAGATGACGCCAATGACAGAATTCACCATTTATTTTGAAGTAGGATGTGCCAGGCACTGTATTAGGCATCTATTATCACATCAAATTCTCAAAACTTTCATGTATTAACTTTGGTATTGTAATAAACAAGTTCAATATTTCTGAGGATTACAAAAACAAGTATTGATTTCAGGCTCATTACATTAGGGCTGAGGGTCAGCTGCAGCTCTGCTGGCCTGTGCTGGCCTCCAAACTTCTTTTCATTTTGAAAACCAGGTTGAGGCCGCTCTCTGGGACAGCAAAGGGCTGGTGAAAACTTGCAGTGCTTCTGGAGTCATCTGTTCAGGCATGACAAACATCCCATCCATTCTTGCCCCATTGCCCAAAGCAAGCCACACAGCCACACCCAAAGCAAGTGTGGCGAGCAAGCATATTATCTACCGACAAGGTTGGCCATGGCAGGGAGAGGACAAAAAGCTATGAACGAGGAATGCAGTCCTCCCCCAGTTGCTTCTCTGCCACAAGACACTTGCACCTCTCTCTAAGATATTCAGAACTACCAGGCACTGGGCTCAGAAGTCCAGAACCTGGAGCTACACATCATGTTTGCTTTCTGCCCTTTGTTTTTTTTTAACATCTTTATTGCAGTATAATTGCTTTACAATGGTGTGTTAGTTTTTGCTTTATAACAAAGTGAATCAGTTATACATATACATATGTTCCCATATCCCCTCCCTCTTGCGTCTCCCTCCCTCCCACCCTCCCTATCCCACCCCTCTAAGTGGTCACAAAGCACCGAGCTGATCTCCCTGTGCTATGCGGCTGCTTCCCACTGGCTATCTATTTTACATTTGACAAGTTGTTTGTCCCCTGCTTCCCAAACACTCAAGATCACACAATGGTGGAGTAGGGACCCCTTATGAAAGAATGGGGAGAATGGGAGGTCCATGCCAGTCACTGGTTCATACAGTTCCAATATTCCACTGAGTGACTGCTGCTGCAAGCTCCCCGACCCTGATGGCAGGGAATGCGCCTTGATTTCTTCCATTTACACTCTCTGGGAGTCACTTCTAAGTCTGTGTTCTCCATGGTGCTTGACTCCACCATCTGGACACTTCTTCCTTTTCCATTATGCTTCTTGGTCTCTCCTGAAATGAGTATTGGAAAACATGCCATTTGGGGCTGAGAAGCTGTCTCAGACTGCTTCACATCTGCAAGAGACTGGGGACCCAAGCGTTATTTTGTGATTTGAACACTTATAGTCTTTTCTAATCCAGGCTTGTGGTGCTTTTGGTAATATCTCTCTCTACATAACTGCTATCATTTTTAATCTACTTGATCCCAGCAAGGTCCATGTAAGTCAACAGCCACACCCATAACTTCTCAAGAAATGCCTCCAAAGGTACTTTTATCTCATTAAGATTTAGACGACTGCACTTTACTCTCTTTTCCCAGGGACATTTTGTCAGCTGAGATAATTTACTAGGGCCATATACATCTAATGAGCAGACTCAGCAATGGGCGTGTTGGATCTATGCCCAATCCTTGTCTTAATTTGAGACTCTTTTACCTGTGAGAACTGAGAGTTTCAATTTTCAGCCCTAAAAGTTCTAGAATTTCTGGACATTTGCAGCTCAGCTGGACTCATTCTGGCTCTGCTCCATGTGTCTTCTGATTCCAGAACTAGGCTGAAGAAGTAGCCAGTGCATGAGACCTGATGGTCTCAGGATGGGGGGCAGAACACGAGAGCTGATGGGAACACACAATGCCTCTAAAAACCTCTGCTCAGATGAGGCAAATGGCTCATCTGCTTATGGACCATCTTGGCAAGTCACGTAGCCAAGCCCCAGTCAGTGGGATGAGGATGTTTAAAGGGAAAACTGGAAAAGAGGAGAAGGAAATGGTAGCTGTGAACAAATGGTGCAATCTCCATGCCTCATGAGATAGATATGTTGTAACTCTCTCCATAGAGAAGGACATTGGGCACAGAGAGGTTGAGTACCTTGACCAAGGTCCTAGAGTCCTTAGTGGTAGAGCCAAGATGTGATCCTAGAGGGTCTTACTCCAGGATGCTGAATCATTTTCCAGATGCCTCCTTTGGGAGCTCTCATTTTTGTGAACGATCCATAGCATCTTGTCTAAATTTTCAGCAGGCTTTAATAAAAACAATTTTAGTAGAAGACTCAAATATGGCAATAATAAAGCTTTGTAAAATGATGTTATGGGTTTCCTCAAGAAATAATTCATTAAACTGATGCCAGTTGTAACTTGTGAGATCATAAAGCTCGATGCAGGGATATTAAAACCATGAAATCCAATCACAGCATGTTCAATAAACTCTCAGCCTCCTCTGTGAATTGCTTTGCTACACATTCAGCCAGAACCTGAGAACAGGAAAACTTAAGGTATCAGATCATGAAAAGCGTTCAAATTCATGAATCTTACCCCAGATAAGGCAATCTTTTTTTTTTCTTCTGTACGCGGGCCTCTCACTGTTGTGGCCTCTCCCGTTGTGGAGCACAGGCTCCGGACGCGCAGGCTCAGCGGCCATGGCTCACGGGCCCAGCCGCTCCGTGGCATGTGGGATCTTCCCGCACCAGGGCACGAACCTGTGACCCCTGCATCGGCAGGCGGACTCTCAACCACTGCGCCACCAGGGAAGCCCCAGATAAGGCAATCTTTTAGGACAAATCCTAAAAGATTTGTCATTATCAGCCTGAGTGGATTCAAAGGGAATCCAGCTCCTGCTAAACAACATGGTCAGGAAAACCGGGATTAAAGCCACATGTTACAAGCCCATCACAGGCAAGTGTTAGAATTCCAAATACGGTCTCCTCCTCATTCGTGACTCTTCATCCTTTTACCACTCACGTTTCTTCAGAACTGGCTCAGATTTGTCTGGTAGAAGAGTTTTCTGTAAATTGCATTTAGACTTATCTCCAGAGAGGCATGGAGCTTAGACCTATTACAGAGTGCAGCTCCCAAATGCTCCCTAAATAAATATCTTTATACACCGATTAAATCAAATGAAAATGGAGTCAAGAGCGGCCTTGAGGAAAGAGTCATAAAACACAACCAACACCCTGAATGATGTGTACGGTGTAAGAGGAACAAGGGGAGAGATGATTTGACTTGATGGAGCTGGTCCTGTATTGCCTTATGGATATGATCAACCAGGGCTGAAAGGATGAGGGAAACAGCACACACATATTGTCAGTAAGTGAGAGTCAGAGAGAATCTGCTGCAATGGCCATGCTCGGGGAGTCCTTCTGGAGAAAAGTGAGTGGGTGCCACTGGTATTTGTCCACACACTGGGATATTCCATCTGTGCAAGCAGCTACTTTTGCCCTAAGAATTTCCTCAGCCATTGAATCAGGAGAGGGGAACTACTGTAATGGATGATCTCTGATATTCAGTAGCTTAATGGCATAGAAAGTTTATGTGTCTTAATCAAGTCCGGTTGGGGATTTGGTGGGTAGCCTCCCACAGTGATTCTGGGATCCACGATCCTTCCATCTAGTGAGCCTGCCGTCTTTTGAAGTCTCAGACTTCTCCACTTGATGTTTCTAAGAGTAACGTCTATTGTATTTGCCCACATTTCATCAGCCAGGACTGTCACACGGCTTTATCTAACTGCATGGGAAGCTGTGAAGTGTAGTCTTCCTGGGTGCCTAAGAGGAAAATGAAAGGGTTTAAAGAACACGTTACCAGACCCATAGAGGCAAAACCCCCATAGGTAAGAATCAAGTGATGTCCACATCCATGAAGAAAAATGGCTCTGATAAGTCAAGGGGTTCTCTGCTCTTCACCAAAAGAAGTTCAGAGTCCTTGGCACCTGGTAGAGAGCCCTTTACAGTTCAGCTCCACCCCACCTTTCTGGTTTCAGGTCTTACTGCTCCCCACCCAGCTCCCCCCCTTCCCTACCCCATGCACTTCACACTCTGGCCAGATCAGACTACTGGCTATTCTTTGAATGTGTCACATATCTTCACACCTTTGGGACTTTGCAAATGTTGTTTCCTGACTGAAACACCCACTCTTCCCTCCACCACAAGAGCCAGCCCAGACATCTCTTCTCTATGGGCCCTTCCTTGGACTCCCTCCCTCAGACCAAATTAACTGCCACATTCTTCAAGCTCCCACAACATCCTATATATTATTTTATTATAACTTACCACGTTGCATCTCACTCAGGTATTTCCCCCCATTTTACAGCAGGTCTATGTGTCTCTCCCCCTGTACTGTCAAATGTGGGGGAAATACCTGAGTGAGATGCACCCCTGGGAGTCCTGAAGGGTATCTGTCTAACTGAAGAGGCTCTTACCCAAATGTTAAGTCAAGAATCAGCCAGAAACTTGGGATACAATAAAGAGACTGAGTTTTATTTCAGAAAAGCTGTAAGCTACTTGGAACTGTGCTCTAGATGCATCATTCATCCCTGGGGAAAGAGAAAAGCTAAAAGAAAGCATAAGTAATACATTTCAGAGGCCAAGATAATCATGATATTGTGTTCTTTGCAGACACAGTGCTGATTCAGGTACATGGAAAAGGATAAAACCAAGCTCAGTAAGAGTCTCTGATGAAATGCAATCGTGACACATTTGCATGGAGGAAGCCTAAAGATTTGGAGAAATGCAGGAAAGAAATAGGCTTATATTAAGATGTCATCGCATGGTCCTGGTAAAGGGAGCCCTTCCCTGGGGAACGTGTGAAGCTCGGAGCTGAGCCCTGCCGAGGTTACTCTGAATCCTTTCCCTATAAATAAGCTTGAATTTCCACCTTACCAAAGTCAACACAGACAGCTACAGTTCAGAACAAACTTTTCCAGGACGAGAATTAATTGCAAGATGAAGAGGCATTTATGAGTCTAGGCTTAGTAACTTTCAGGGTAAAATGAGTTCGCCTTTTATTCAGAATTTTTATTTTCTGCCCTTCTCATCTCAAGTGCTCCTGCTTATACAAGCTTACAACTTCTCTCCTGGCTCTGATTCCCCACTGCCTCAGGCCAGACCTTCTAAGACAAATGTTCCTAGCAGTCAATGCCATGCTTATTGCTCCCAGTCCTGTTAAAAATAGACCCTGTTAGCTGCTGCAATCCTTAAAGAATAAGGGATGAGGTCATTTTCTGCTCGGAGAGTAGATTCAGACCGTGAGTGATTTTGGCATCAGCGCATTCAACTGCCGAGGAAACAGGTGTTGAAGTGACTTCTCCCATCCTGTTAAATAGCCTTTTCATACACTGATCCACAGACATGTTTCCATTCTCATGACTGAATAGGCAACCCTGTAATTTGTCAGCTACATCCATTTTTCCCCCACCCCCTGGCAAGTTTCTCTTCAGTTTCTGCCAAGATTGTCTATTGTCTCCATAAGTTTCTGCCCAAGGTAAGTGACAGAAGGATGATCTTATGGAATTAAACAGCAAAAAGCAACAAGCATGTAATTTAACAGGACTTGCAGGCATGGCTAATGGGGTTCCTACCAACTGATTTTCCTGTGTTTCCCGACAACAGCTTAAAGTTACTAAAACTTCAAGCTTCAGAAATGACTTCTCAACAAAATTGGGGCCAAGGCAGGGGGATGTAGAGAAAGAGAGAGAATTCAAAAATGCGAGTACTGAACACTAGAAATAAGGAAAGTATCAATTAAATTTCTTTCAAATCTTTCAGTTATTGTGTAACATATTCAACATAGGAGGTGTGGAAACCACAACGTGTTTACACCTGAGCAGGCTACCTCTTAGCAAATACCCTAGTACAGCATTAGGGTCGAGAAGGCAACTTCAGCTTTAAGGCCCCAAATTGGGCAAAAGATTACAGCTGTAATCTGAAATCGAGGTAGATTTTAGAGAGCAATGGGTCCTAATTCCAGACTTAGCTTGGAATATTTCCCTGACTTTGAACAAACAACTTCATTTCTCGATACCTTAGTTTCTTTTTTTTTTTTTTTTTTTTTCCGGTACGCGGGCCTCTCACTGTTGTGGCATCTCCCCTGCAGAGCACAGGCTCCGGACGCGCAGGCTCAGCGGCCATGGCTCACGGGCCCAGCCGCTCTGCGGCATGTGGGATCTTCCCAGACCGGGGCATGAACCCGTGTCCCCTGCATCGGCAGGCGGACTCTCAACCACTGCGCCACCAGGGAAGCCCAGACCTTAGGTTCCTTATCTGCAAATTGAGGAAATTGAATTAGATGATTCCCAAGGTCGCTTCTGATTCTAATGTTCTGGGCATGCCATTTTCTAGTCTGTATATCATATCATGTGGAAATTTAATTCCATAGTGTTCCTGCCCCCAATTTACGTCACCAGAAAATGGCAACAGCAGTGAAATTAATCCCTTGTTGGTTCGTCTTAATATTTTCAATTCTGAAAGAGTCTGTGTGAAGGTGTGTATATGCATCTGTCTGGGGTACGTGTTTGTGTAGGATGTT
The DNA here is from genome assembly GCF_005190385.1 of Monodon monoceros. Taxonomy (NCBI): domain Eukaryota; kingdom Metazoa; phylum Chordata; class Mammalia; order Artiodactyla; family Monodontidae; genus Monodon; species Monodon monoceros. The sequence goes on from NW_021703778.1 coordinate 16,563,923, forward strand.
AACATTCAGATTTGAAAGCCTTAAAGTAACCAGGTAAAGCCATTGTGTTTAGGAGACTAAAAACCAGAGTGTCAGCCATAGAGAAACATAGTACTTTGCTTTCTCTCCCTTACTTTTTATTTTCTTCAAACTACCCCACTCCCTCTCTTACTTCTTTTTCAGAATCAGGGAGGACTCCTGCAGACCAGGCCTCTGGCACCAAGGTTCCCCTGATGCCTGTTAGGATGGCCTTGGCCTTCCCAGGGAAGGTTAGGGGTAGTTAACAGAAGAATTGGAAGCATCCCAGACTGGAGCTGAGGCTCACCTGCACCAAATTATGACACCAAAATGGTGAGGGAGCAGTTTGAATTCTCTGGCCAGAGGACTTTTTGTAGCTTCAGAAGTATTCTTAGAAAAATTCTTTAATGCTGCCTCTTCATTGTAGGGTTTGGAAGTATTTTGGTGTTTGCTATCTAAAGTGCAAAAAAAATCAGTTTTTCTTTGAACATATGCTTTTGCAGAGTTTAGTCTTTCTCAACCTGGTTATTTGAAGCTAGATGTGCTATAAATTGCCCTATATGCATGTTTTGAATAACAGACATTATGTTCCTTTAGTCTTACTTTTATAAAAAAGAGAGGAACAATTTAAGACATTCAAAACAGGAATTAAAAAAATAAAATTTCATGGTACAGATTCATTTTAATGCCCCAAATTATTTTATTTATATTACATGATAAGATACTTGGTCCACTGACCTTTAGCTGATTTTTTTTTTTTTTTTTTTTTTTGGCTATGCCACGAGGCCTGTGAGATCCTAGTTCCCCGACCAGGGATCCAACCCGGGCCCCCTGCAGTGGAAGTGCGGAGTCCTGACCACTGGACCGCCAGGGAAGTCCCTTTATCTGATTTTTCTGTGTGTGTCCAGCAGGGTGCTGTTAAGGACTGTGACACCTGTCCTAAGCTAATGCTGGTGCTGGAAAGGAGACCTGGCTGGGGACCTGGAACAGGACTCATTAGAAGTCTGCTTGCTTGAAGTACTGAGGGCTCCTGGAAGCAAACCCAGCCTCAGGAAAGAGGCAACCAGATCCACAGACTTCACCCAGTAGCAAAGCCTTACTTACCAGTTGGAGTAGGGAATTCTGTATCTGTCACTCTGTGTTTTTCTTGGCTGCTTTCCCATAAACTCATATCTCATGAAAAATGTTTCCCTAAATAAGGACTGTTTTCCTAAAAGCTCTCCTGAGACATTGGGGCACAAGGAGGACGACTCAGGGGCCCCAGTACAGTGAGATGATGGTCAGTGGACATGACAACCTCCAGGGAAGGCAGACGTGATGGGGACAAGGGGGGTGACAGCGCCCACTGCAGAGGCAGCAGTGCCTGTGGAAATGGTTCGTGGAGATGGTGTGGGAAGCCCTGGAGGAGGACGAGGCCTAGGGTGCTCAGCGCAGGCTGGAGACCACAAGGGGGAAATGTTGATGGACACTGTAGATGCACCCAGAGGGCCTCAGAAATATTTGGGGCAAGGGGATGCTGAATGCGCAGAGCAGATGAGGCCAAAAAGCAACAAAAAATTAGCGACAGAGGATGAGATTTTAGTTTGCCCTCCTGGAGCTTGTAATCTGTTGGGGAAGACAAGACGGTCACCCCTGAAAAATTAGGAAATGATAAGAATAGGATGTGATCAAGCACCTCTGTGTCAGGAGAGTCTATCTGTCCTCATCACAGTGGAATCTGACATGGCCTTAAAGAGTGAGTGGGAAGTAAGTAGGTAGAGAGCCTTCAAGCAGTGCTGAGAGTTGCAGGCCGGTAACAAAGTCTTCTTCCAAGTGCGTGGAGCCCTTGCCTTATTCGTGGAGCATGCTAGGAATTGTCTGCGTTGTGTGGTTAATCCTCACAACAGCGTGGAAGGCAGGTGTTATTTTGTACAGAGCTGAGAAAGGAAGGCTTGGCTAGATTAAGTGGCCGGCCCACGTTCACACAGTGAGGGGAGAGCTGAGTCAAGGGCGGATCACAGAGCCACCTCTTCCCCAAGAACAGCAGGATCGGGAACGTGGTGCCGCAGGTAGGAAAACCGAGAGCAAGCCGAGGGGTTTGTGTGCAGCTCTGTAGGCAAGGGGAGCTCACTGGCACTGTTTCTGGAGAAGATGGCAAGGATGTTCATTGTGGTTGGGCTAACTAACCAACCAGTAAGATGGGGAGGAACAGGAAAATAAAGGCTGTCTGCTAGAGGGGGCGGTTAGTGATCTAGGCCTCGTGGTTAATAAAGAGGAATGGCGAATTGAACAACATTTGAGAGGAAAAAACTGCAGGTCTCGGTGACTTGTTCTTATTAATTAATTTATTTATTTTTGCTGTGTTGGGTCTTCATTTCTGTGCGAGGGCTTTCTCTAGTTGTGGCAAATGGGGACCACTCTTCATCGTGGTGCGCGGGCCTCTCACTATCGCAGCCTCTCTTGTTGTGGAGCACAGGCTCCAGACGCGCAGGCTCAGTAGTTGTGGCTCGCGGACCTAGTTGCTCCGCGGCATGTGGGATCCTCCCAGACCAGGGCTCGAACCCGTATCCCCTGCTTTAGCAGGCAGATTCTCAACCACTGCGCCACCAGGGAAGCCCTCGGTGACTTGTTCTTAATGAGGACCAGGAAGCCTACTGAGACTTGGGAGACTCTCCCAGGAAATTCTGCCTTCTGTTTGGTGCGCCAGGTTCTGGCAAAGCCGGGCCAGATGCCAGGGCTCCCCAAGCTCATCAAACTGAATTTGAAATTCAAACTCAGAAACAGATTGTGGGAACGGGCTCAGAGCAAGCATTGGGCAGGATCAGAAAGGCAGGTAGTAAAGGTCTCTCTGGGACCCTAGAGTCCTTGTCAAGTCCAATCAAGAGTGTGGGCAAAACAGCAGATTCTGTGGGCCAGAACCTGGGTGCCACAAAGTGCAGGAAGCACAGAACTGAGATGAGGTCAGGAATTTCATTCGTCCTTCCTCCAAGCAAGGACACCAAGGGATGCAATCAGCAAGTAGCCTCTTAGAATTACAGCTTTAACTGAGCTGTGTTGTAGTGTAGTCTCAATCTTTGAAAGTGCTTAGGCTCTATCTTAGATGCCTGGTATCCCTCAGCTGGAATAGTCAGTCAGTTACAATGCCCTAATTCTCATCCTGGAATAGTGTGTGTGTGTGTGTTCGTAAAATTGTCTAATGTTAAAATGCATCATTAATTTATTTTCCATTGTCTAGGTCAGAATATAACTACGTGATATACATCAAATGAATTTCATGGCTACAGTCCAAATGTAACAAATGAATCATTTGAAACTATCCACATATTAGTGATGCCAAATTTTTCATTTTCTCCCATTTTATAAATGCATCATATCTCAGCTCAAAATCAATCTATTAACCTTGAAAACATTTTGAGCTGGAATGAAGGTTAGCAGTGAACTTTGCGACCTTCCACGTGGTATTAGTCATATTTAGCATTTATTATTGGCTTTTAGTAATGAGGAGTCAGTTGAGACAGGAATAGTAACGTGGTGGTTACCAATAAACTAGACTTCAGAGGCCACAGGGAAAATGAAAAGCATGCAAAATCAGGCCTCTTAAACCTTGAGCTTGTCTGCCACAAAGCTCCTACCTTTTAAAAATAAATTTGAAAAATTTGGCAGCTATCCTGATGAATTACACATAAAATACTCTAGTAAAATCTTTGTTAGGAGATAAGGAATTCTGTTCAGTGGATCTGAAGGGCAACTGAAGATTTAAAAAAATGATGTGTCTGCCCCCTAAACCTCCATTGGGATGAGTCTGATGGATTTCCCAGGTGCCAGGACTGGGGGCTGCAATAAAATGGGAGGAACAATGCAGGTAGAAGCTAAGCAGTGTTATTCTTTTAAAATTAAAGTCCAAATAAATGTCTCAACTAAAAACGCCTTAGGAATACATAAATATACTATCCTCTGGATGAATTTTATATTACATTATATTGATTTTAACACAATATAAAATATAATAAGGATACTTTTGGGTTCACAACATGAAAGAACAGTTAATGATTTGCCCATATGGGACATATGAGAATACTTCTCTTACATTCTCCTGCCATGTTTTAATCTACTTCCAGACCATTAACAGTATGAAAACTTGGTACCATAAATGGAACATTTTTCATCTCAATTATTTGTTAGAAATAAAATAAAAATAGTGCCATCTTTACTGTAAAAGAACCTAACTTCATGGAATGGGAAAGTAATTGTAGTTGTATTATTTTATTAATTTAGAAATGTTTCACATATGAACAATCATATTTCTTCTGCAGTCCTTAAAATGTGTACAATTGTATAATATTACTCACAGAAAAAGGAAACACTAGATTTATCTCTAATGCCAAATGCCAAATATCTACTTCCAAATTGAACTGAGTTTTTAAGCAGTTGGTTTCCTAGTATCTTAGCTTATGTTATGTTAAAGGAGAAATACATCAATTTACATTAATTTAAAAATTAATATAAAAAGATTGTTAAACCACAACTATAAGTTGTGAAATCAGGAAACTTTGGAATGGAGATGAGATGAACCACCTCTGGCAGAACAATGAATAAAGGGAAGGTACTTTCAGTAAGTATACTCAATGACTTTTCCAGAGAAACAAATAAATTAGCGAAGACATGCTGACCAAGGGACGTAGAATCATGAGAGTTCATCCAATTGAGTTAAGAGAGTTCCCAATTACACTGGGAATCAGAAATTTTGCACCAATTGCTTGCAAGTTGTTTCCTTTTCTTGTCTTTTGTTTTTTCTAACTCCTGTATCAGCTGGAAAACTTTCTGAGTAGCTATAGCAAAAGGAACCGGTGGGCCCATCTAATATAGTTTCCATGCAACCCACTCAACATTTACTACATCCCTAGGTTCACTGTAGGTGAATTCCCCTTGAACTAAAAATCCCCAGCCCAGTGGAACTCCTCGGAAAATGGTAGGAGTCTTTTTTTTTGCGGTGCGCAGGCCTCTCACTGTTGTGGCCTCTCCCGTTGCGGAGCACAGGCTCCGGACGCGCAGGCTCAGTGGCCATGGCTCACGGGCCCAGCTGCTCCGCGGCATGTGGGATCTTCCCGGACCGGGGCACCAACCCGCGTCCCCTGCATCTGCAGGCGGGCTCTCAACCACTGCACCACCAGGGAAGCCCGGTAGGAGTCTTAATTTCCAGAAAAGATCCAAACAAAGAACTTTAGAGGGGATTTCAGGAATAAGCAATGCATCTACGCTATTGAAGCCACAAAATACATTGATTTCCTCTCTAGGAAAAGGATCCAGAGTCAAGGGCAACTATAAGAACTAGCAAATATCTTTGAGTGTTATCGTAAAAAAGGACTGATTAATCCTGGGATATACCAGTGGAAGACTTGAGCTGATATGGGTTTTATCCCCACAATTCTCAGAGACAGCAATAGGGGATTAAATCACAAACTTGTCTTGAGGTTAGTATTTTACCAGGAACATGCTTATAAAGAAATATTAGAATTTACCTTTTGTCCTCTTTTGTGGCAAGTAACAATGTACATGTTTTGTTTAACCTCTTCAGTTGTTTGGAAATGTTTTGGTTTAACTAAGGAGTACTTTATTAATGGCAGTTCATCTCATAGCTCTCTTAATGACTTGGCCTAAGAACAAGATTAAACTTCCTGAATTTGATTTCTCTAAAACATATCCACCAAATGCAATTGCCCTTTCTGTCAAATAAGCCCTTACTGGTGTGTAAGTCTGAAGCAATTTTTTTTCCTCTCTAATTACGGTTGTTCCAGACTCTTGACATTCTCTAAATCATCTTTCGCTGAGTACAAGAGGTCCATGAGGAAGTCAAGATCGATGACAGACTTCATCTCTCTTGAATTTTAATGCAAATGTCTGTTCCCCTAATCAAACAAAGGTTAAAAAAGGAAATCAAATTAGCTTATTACAAAAGCCAGCATAACCGAACTGACAAGAAAAATGCTTTCTGCATGAAAAGCCCTTAATCAATACCTTAAATAAGAATGTCACTGGAAAGAAGGGTTCATATGTGGTCAGTCATAATCTGCAAATCAATATGCTCTTTTTAATAAATAGCTGACCACAGCAGCTCAATAAGCATTGCCCTTAAGAGTTTCTTTCTTTACACCAAAAGGAAACAAAGTTACAGTATAAATGTAATGTTCAGGACATAACCTAAACTGTGAGAGAATTCAAGGTCGGGGCTATTTTACTCTTTAATCATTGCATATTAAGTATGGGAGAGAGTCTCCTTAGTACCTTGTCTCCGATTCTATTCCCCTATGTAATTTAACTGTTCAAAAGTAAAATGATGTCAGAATATAGATTACTTATTAGAGCTAGATCTAGGTGCAATTTTCCTCTTCTAGACTTAGTTTCGCTATCTGAAACTATTTAATCAAATATTATACATTCACTATAGCTTCAAATTTGTTTTTTAATTCAAGTCTACAAAAATACAGTCATGTGGCAGATAACTTTTTACAAGTAAGTGTACTTTCATTGTATTCTGTCAAAACCATAATCAACTAATATCTAATAGGCACTTTCTGCATGCAGTAGCACCATAAGTGTCAAGTTGTTAGCATTGCTAGCAGCGTGACCTGGAATCATCCTCTTATAGGATGTGTGACCTTGGGCATGATCACTTAATTTTCCGTATTAGAAAGTATGAATATGAAAGGTGTCTACTTCAAAGGCCATTTTGGAGATTTAAGGACATAACACATGTAAAGATGTTAACATAGGGCATGGCCCATTGTAAATGATAAATGGTAACTCGTATTATTAACTATTATTGAATTGTGATGTGGGCAAATAAAGAAATACAATTTAACTCATAGTTCTGGTTTGAGCAGCTCAATACCACTCAGTAGAACTAAATAAAATATACCTTGGAACAACCTATCAGGCCACTGGAGATACTTAACCATAGTCTGTAATTTTACCATATGTCTGTGATTTGCTTTCTTTCTCTTCTGCCATCAAATGAGATAGTGGAAAAATATGTTTATTTAAAAAAATTTTCCTTAATAGTAATTAAAATAATTTTAAAAAGACCTCATAATAGCTTATAAGAGAAGTCCAAATAACCAAAATAAGCAAAGGGAATAGACATTGTTCCGAAAAGTTTGCATACAAAGTTACTTTAAACACTGAATACATAGCTTTTCTTCCTTTACCCCTCTTCTTTGACATATAATTTCTTTCTTAAAGAAGTTTTACAAAACATTTTCCTTAAAACACCTTGGATTGCTTAGCCTTGATATGCATGATCAATTTATTTCCTCCTACCCTTGCAAATATACATACTATTCTCATCTTTCTGAGATGATTTTGGAGTGGTTTCTGCATAAAGTAGGAGGTCTTTCTCTAAGTATCAAGGGACCAGACAAGGAAAGCCCAGGGTAAAGTCACACATCAAAAATCTACCACCTGGCCCATGCGCCACAGCTGCTGAGCCTGTGCTCTAGAGCCTGCGAGCCACAACTACTGAGCCCGTGTGCTGCAACTACTGAAGCCCGCGCGCCTAGAGCCCGTGCTCCGCAACAAGGGAAGCCACTGCAATGAGAGGCCCGCAGCAGCGCAGCGAAGACTGGCCCCCACTTGCCGCAACTAGAGAAAGCTCCCGCGCAGCAACGAAGACCCAACGCAGCCAATAAATAAATAAATAAATCCAACACCTGGCAAGGCCAGGAGGCCTCTTACTGCTGGTGCTACACTCATTCATTTAATTATTCTTAGGTGACTATATCAAGATTTCTAGACAGTATCCTTGGGAGCTAAGTGCTTTGAATGTTTGAACTATATTAGTTAATGTAAAACCAGTGTCCTTGAGTATTAGAGATAGTGGTCCAGTGAATTATAAAATATGTCCAAATACAATGTTTTTTAATGGGCTCTTTCTTGATCTATTAAGATACCTAATTTAGGGCCACGCATACATTGGCACTATGACTTTTCAAATGAAGAAAAGTGATGATGGTGCAATGATTTCTAGTTTACAAAGTGCTCTATTTAATCATTTCCACGCTTATTATCTGATTTAATTCTCACAGCTATCCCGTGAAATAGGTATCATTTTTCACATTTTACAGAATAGGAAAATGGATCTATGAGAGTTCAAGCATGTGTCCCAAGTTATACAGCTAGAAAATTATCAGAACAAGATTTTAACCTGGACCCCTTAGTTCCAAATGTTTCATTCTTTCCCATTATATAACACTGATAAAAATTTCCCAACTTTTAGAAATGTTTGACAAGGCTAAACATCTCAGGTCAAAGATAGAAATGATTGATGCAATTGTGTGCTTATGATTTTCGAGGAACAATACTTTAAACTTTCATGTACTATATGATTTTGAGGTAAAATCCTTGCTTCAATGTCTTGGCATTTGAGGCCCCTATAGTCACATATAGATGTTCTATTTCTACTTTGAAACTGTACGGATCGGGACCGTGAAGAGAAAAATATACATTTGCTCAGGAGCAAACTTCCAAAGTATTTCGTGAGTAATCATGATATTCAGGACTTTAGCATTTCCAATTGTCTTGTAAACTTAACATGCTCCCAAGTAATGAAGGGTGACCTATTGAAACTGGCAGTTTAGATATCAAGTAATTACATTTGTTCCAGAGCTTATCTACTTCTGAGCAACAACTACAAGCTTAGTCCCATGTGTGATGAGTCCTGTTTGCTTTCTAGATTCTTATTTTGATAAGTCAAGGTCATTTCACTTAGCCTATGTTCTTTAAAACACATACACCTCCCAGGAGGGCATTTTTTTTTTTTAGCACAGGGCACAATAAATGAATTATTCCTATTTGGGGTTCTTATTATGAGATGCCAGAGAGAAGGCATGCCACCTATTCATAGATTTGGCTGTAGAAGTGAAGCTGTTCTGATGTCAAGGGTAGAATTAGATAGTGCTTCAAATATCTGGGTGCTGGGCATGATGCTGAGAGAGAAGAAAGAAAATGGGTGAGCTGAACTCTGGCCTCCAGGCTTCCAGATAATGCACAGGAAGTATGCATATGAATGGTGAAATTAGTTGAAGGCCTCCATCAACTGTAGGCACAACATCATGTTCAAGACTATGGGAGATAGATGCACATGAGAAGACAGACACTCCTACCCTCAAGGGATGCATAACCTGATGAGGACATTTCAATATATTAGAGAGCAATCAATGATATGTCCTCAGTTAAGGTCTTTGAAGCCTTGTTTTAGGAACTCAAGGGACAGAAAGAACCATCCCAGTGGGGGGAGACTCATGCAAACATTTACTGAACTTGGCTGGGTGGCATGTGGGTGAAAGACAGAAATAAAGGGTAGTCCTGAAGAGGAAATTCACAATGGAGGGGAAATTTGGTTTGCGGGGCTGGAGAGAAAAGGGTTCAGAGGGAGAAATAAAAGTCTGGGATATTAGGATGAAATCTGTTTGTGGAAATGACAGGCAGAAAATCTGTAGTTCATGATGTAGACAACAAAGTGTCACCAGACAATTTTAATGGGCAGAATGTAAGAAGCGGGGTGAGAGGGACAAGAGACCGGAGGCAAGGAAGCCTGCCAGGAGGTTCAGCAACAATTCAAGACCATTTCTGCGTCGTTCACATGAACGAAGCGAGAGACTTCATACGTATCCAAGGGTTCTCGGCACAGGGGCAAGTGATCAAACCATTGAGAAACTTGGAAACTTTCTTGGAAAGAAACTTGGAAAGACAAAGGGTAGCTGAGCCCTCGTGTGGGAAGAATAGTAGCTGGGTGAATGGCGGCCTGGAGTAGGAGAGGGTCATGGGCTAAGAAAGGGAGAGGGGATGAGAACAAATTCCTAGTTGTACCCTCTTTTCTTCTCAAGAGGGATTCCTGTCAAGCCCATTGCTATCTTGAGGCAAGAAAGCCAGCCTAAAGCTGCAAGGCTAGGTTACCCTAGGGCACCTCAGGAGCCCAGTGGGGATGGGACGTCAGTAGTTGACTACAGGAGGTTGACAGGTCTGGAAATTTCTACACCATCCCCAAGGGCAAGGCCATTATCACAGAGACAGAAGATGACACATTCGTTCTGTCTCCTGATTGTGGTGGTGACTGCATGAATGTACACATGATAAAATGACACAGAAGGATACAAACCCTGTACGCCTATGTCCATTTCCTGCTGGTTTTTTTTTTCTTTTGATATTGTTCTCTAGTTACCTAAGATATAACCAGTGGGCAAAACTGAGTGAAAGGTACACAGGACCTCTCTATACTGCCTATGGAACTTCCTGTGAATCTATAATTATTTCAAAAGTAAAAGAAAATTACTGATTTTTCTAGTAAAAAATACAGATTACAATTCTAGCAGGTCTCTGACCTATCATGAGGCAAGAAAGCCAGCCCAAAGTTGCAAGGTTAAGTTGCAGGTTGACCTGAGCCTCTTCCCAATGGGACAGAAACTAGATCCGAGGTTTTCATCTCCTCTCAGTAGACATTACTAGCTGAGGAAATTGTTAGTCCTAAGAGGATAAAAGATAGTTACAAGGGAAATGGTTAGGGATGTGAAGAATACAGGCTAAATAGAAGACAGAAAACCGGTGGGCAGGAGTCGCCCAGAGAAAGCAGAATTACACGTGAAACAGACCAAGAATGTAAAATAAGCACAACTGACATCACCAGAGAGGTACGGGAGAGCACTGAACACGCAGTTACAAAGAAGAAGCAATTTGAAATACTGACTTTGAAAATATAATTGTTGAAATAAGGGATTTAGTGGACGGTTGAGTAGCAACACTGATATAGCTGAAGAATAAGTAAGAGGAAAGATGGACTCTAAAAGCACCAGGAAGGGATAAAAAGAGAGATTAAGAGGCTAGCTAAGCTATAGGAAGTTGAAACAGTATAGAAATAACATCTGTGTAAACAGAGACCCAGAAACAGTGGAAAGGCAAATGGAGGAGATGAAATATTTGAAATCATATTGACAACTATTTTCTAAAATTAAAATGGTCAATCAGGATTAAAACTCTGGAAGCCTAGCTCCTAAATGTGGACTTTTAGCTATTCACTTTCTGCTTGGACCATCAACGGGCAACTCTGAACTAGAAGAGAATTCATCAAGGCTCTGGATAGGAGGTGGGTAGCGTTTCACCACACCTGCAATAACCGACTAGCATGTAGAAGAGAAGATAGATTTATGATAGCAACACAAATTATATCTCAGAATTAACCATGAGGGGAAAAAAATAACCATTATAGGTCATAAAATAAGAGCTACTTCTTAAAAGGCCTGACATGGAAAGCATTTCTGTAGGGTTTAGTCTTTGATCATTGTCTCTTTTTATCTGAAAAAATGGGCAGACGTGCAGATTTGTTCAGCAGTGTGAAATCAGAACCAGGGCTCAGCTTGGCCCCTTCTGGTGATTCTTAGTCATATTTGAAATCTCCCACAGGCAGCCTCTCCTCTAAGGCAGCGGTTGGTGAGTCCCTAGCAACACGATTTCCTGCATGATAGTACATGGGAAAAAATACTGCCAAGGGCCTAATGCAAAATACACGGCTATACACGGGTATGCAAATGGTGGGCAGAACTTACCTAGAACTTAAAAAAATACATCATGGAGCTCAAATACAATTGACTAGAGGTTCTTGAATGTAGAACACCTGGCAGGATGCTTGAAGGAGGACTGACTGTCCTTGCTTCTCTTCTGTTGTGTTATGGACTCCGTGTCCATAGAAACGCCTGACGCTTGGATAGTGATTAATAAAATGTGTTTATACTCATGGCCTCTTGTCTTCTTAGCAGTCCTGCAATGATTTCTTTTATATGAAAACAACGTTGGAGATCCTAGAACAGTCCTGTCATTTTGTGGGTGAGGGAAAGAGACCCAGAAAAGAGAAATCACTTGTCCGAGTTTATAAGGGCAGGTGGTGGTCGAGACAGAACTTAAACCTACAGAATCTGAACCCACATTCCAGCAATGTTTTCTCAAATCATGCCTTTCATATTCTTGGGGGCACTGTGGGAGGGAGTGTATGGAGAGGGGGTGGGCAGTGCTGGTGGAAAGAGGGAGTGTTTGGGCAGAGGGAAGCCTTCAGGTCAGCTCAGTGTAACAAATATTACGGGCATATTATGCCCAGGGCACTATCGTACGCATTAGAACATTGCCCCTGTCCTGGAGGAGTTCTGACTTCCTAGCCCCTCTTCCTGATTTGGAGTTCTGTCTTTATTTCCCTACTCTAGCCAGTGAAACCGGTAGCAGCACCCTTACCATTTATGCTGTAATTTGTGAGCTTCTTGAGGGCAGAGGTTCCTTCTTCTTCCCTTGGGTTCACCCAGCATTGAGGTATCGCTCGGCTGAGGAAGGTCCCCAGCGTCAAATGCAGCAGGGAGGCCCAGGGAAGAGGACAGAAAGAGCCAGTGATGGTCCTGGGTGACTCAGAGCACACACTTTCCCAGAATCCTGCTTCTGGTTGGCAGATGTCCATACCTTTCCTCAAGCTGGGGATCCTTTGCCTCTAGAGGATTCTTCAACTCTCTCCAGAAGCGATGGGAAAACATAGCTACTGCCTATCTGCAAGCTCTGCAGACCTGGGGTAAGAAAAGGAAGGTGCTTTGTAATATTTCAGCCACTCCTATCCCAGGTGAACCTCCGGTAAAGGACAGGAATTCCTGCTGGGGCTCCAAGGGAACTTGAGACAGAGTCAGTGGTCAGCTTGCAGTTCCCGGGGGGTGGGCGGGGGTTCAGGGTCACATATGAACTTCACCTCCATCGTCCTCCTCGATTCCCTTCTCACGAAAGCCTCGTGAAGGGGCCCAGGCGGAACTCTCCAGAAACAGGGTTTAAGAGCAATTTGAGCACCTTTTTCCTGGTCTCCAGGCCTCTGGTAAGGGCGAGTCTGAAGACTCTTAGGCTCAGGACGCCTGTCTTCCCCTCGGAGTCTTGGATGGCCCCCCCCCCCCCCCAGCATAGTTTGTGTGAGGCCTGAGGCTCGAGTTCCATCCTCAGGCTGTTTCCTCTCCTCTCGCGGGGGGAGAAGCTGGAATCCTCTCAGCACAATGTGTTACATAGTGTTATGCATAACAAAAACACATTTTTATGGCGTTGGAGAAAATACAAAAGGTGGTTGTGCCACTTTATTCAGCAGAGAGAACTAAATAAATACGTTACTTTTTTTTTTTCAGTGAACCATTCCCATGATCTATTTTTCTGACTGCAAAACATCAAACATTGTTAAGGAATTATAAATAGCATGCGAATCAATCTGTGGCACTGCCTTACACAGGCTCTTTAAATCCCAGTAATGATTTAATAGGCAAACATGCCCAGCGCACCTGCCTGGAGTGAAGTGCAGTGATCTCCCCTGCTGACTGGTGAGTGATTCCTTCCCCTGTTCCAACTGGGCTCTGTGTTCTTTTTTTTCTCTCCTTGTTACTGATCCTATGCGTCTTTCCAGTAGCTTATGTTTATCTTATGCATTAGATATGCCCCCAGTGACTTTCTTTCTGCCTCGTTTTGCTGGGGCTCTGTCTGGAAATGTGATCAAACAAAGGGTGAACAGCCGCACAGAGGTGTCCTGCTTTCCAACTGAGCCAAGGGTTGGGGGGATCTCAGGGGCTTCTTCCACGAATAAAACACAGCACCAGTTCTGCCGCTAAAGCATAATTCAGGACCGTATTTATAATGGAGAAATAACTTGTATATGGTGAATAAATAATATAACTGAACTAACATAATATAACTGTGGCTCCACACATTCTTCCCTTCCATATTTTTTGTGTTAAAGGCAGAATGCGGAAAAAAGTCTTGTAAAAGCAAGCACGAGAACTCCAGGCTTGCTCACTGGGTGGGCTGGTATGGATGCCAGCGTTGGTGATTAGGTATGGAAGGATCTGCTCTTTAGAATCAGCTTGCAAACTATCTCAATCAAATCAATTGATGTGAGCACGGTTAGGAAAATGATTCATGTGTAAACAAACTATCCAAGCCGAAGCTGAATATATCCTGTGCTTAGATTACCTTTATTACCCAGATGATGCTGGCTTGAGCCTTGTCTTATGTATGAAGACTCTTTACCCTCCTAAGACAAGAGTGGGTCCCCTGATGCTGTGTGCTGTGTGCTCTCCACGGGTCCTTGCGTTCTCGGGCAGCACCTTCTCTGAGAGCTACGGTACCAGCACCTCTACTGCTGCTGGCCGTTGCTCTGGGTGCTGGTTCTTCACAGCCCCCACCTGTGCAAGCTCTGCCATGACTCCAGAACTGGTCTTCTTCCACGGATGGCCCCCAGGACAGTTGATGCCGGCTATCGTGAGGCACAGGGAGAGAAGAGACATTTTGCCTGCAGCCCAGTCTAAGATCCACTCCCGAGCTCTTGGTTCCTGTCCCAGAATTTACTCCTTTTTTTTCAATAATTAACAAGAGAAATATCCACTTCCCATAGAGACATCCCATTCTTACACACAGGTGTAATGGCTTGATATCAGTCTATTCTGGATTATTTATTCATTAGTAACGTCTTTTATGACAGGTGATGCCAAGTCCACATTGTGCTGTGCAAAGCGCAGGCCAGGCGCTTAGCATGAACTCTCTTCTGGTAGAAAGAACGTTCTCCAACCTAGATTTTCCTCAATTTCCAGAGCACACTGCCCTCTGAAGTTACACAGAGCTGGGAGACACTGCAGGCACCCTTCCCTCGATATTCCCCACGTACCGCCCCCCGCCACCAAAAGGCACGAAATTCTAAAATGGCTTTGGTTCAATTAATTCTAGCAATGTTTCAATTCTTCAAACAAATTATCTTCTCATTGTTAAAACTGTATTCATGTCAATAGTTATGTCCAAGTACTAGGAAAAATAATAGAGTACATTCTTTTAGATCCATAAAATTAAAGGAACACTTACAGGTTTTTTCCAAACAAGGGCCAGTCTTTAAAAAGGTGAATGCATACCCCCAAACTCTTTATAGATAGAAATTCTTTGTAGCTTAGAATGGTTCCTTTTTCTAGATTCTAACCACCAAGTTCCAAAACAAATAATAATATAAACTTTGATAAATCACTATGCAAAGAATTTATTAAGAGAAAAGAAATTCCATGTAGGTTGTTAAACACTATTTTCCTACTTGGATTACTTGACGAATCCGAATTAAAACAAAAGGAATCAGAGCCATGGGGTTAGTGTGTAGGGGCGAGTTGTGAGAAAAACCTAAACATATGTTGAGCACTGGCTGTGTTCAGTGCTGTGCTCGGTAATTTACACATGATATTTTATTCAACCATCCTTTGATTTAGCCAGTATTCCATTTGATGGATGAGAATAAAGTATAGGCTCAGGGATATTAAATATCTTGTGCAAGGTCACATAACTTGTATGTAAGTGTGGAGCTTGGATTCAATCAGGCCTGTAAGATTTAAATCCCTCCTCTTCCATGACCACTTTAAATTTAGAGGGTATGTTCATCAAGCTATGGAAGCCTGGTGGGATTCCCTTCTCCATCCTGGACCTTTGCATACACTTTGTTGGACAAAACAAATGTGACCCTGTGCCTTGGCCAATTAAGACTTAAGTAATTCATTCGAGTTCTTAGAATGTGCCAGACACTGTGGGGGTTGCAGGCACAGAAGCCAGTGTCGGTGGGGGAAGTCATTTCAGCACAAAGCACTTCTAACTCTCCCGAAATAACACTTCATCCCTGGCTGCCGATCCCACCTCCACACCAGTTGCCCTGAGAAAAGACACAGGGTTGCAGCCTTGGATCATTTTGGGCATTAAGGGAACTTGTAAGTGAAGAAGGCTTACTCCCAGGATTATTTGCTATTTTCCACTCACCATCTTCCTGTAACTCTGTGTAATTGACCGTGGATTTTTAATTGTAGGAGGGTACATTTTTAGTCAGGAGAATATAGTCATGGATAAAAGGAGGTGAAGGAAGAGATTTATGAGTCTTTCAGGAAACTTACAGGAAAATCCCCTAAAAAGTCATTTGTTATTCTTAGTATTGACTTGTTAAAAGTGAATCTCATTACCTTCATTTTATCTGGCGTGTTTATGGAAAATGTTTATTTATTAATGACTCTTCCTAAAGCAAATGTAACAGACACATAAGGTCATGCTTATAATCACTTAGCTATATGGCTGTGTATATTTATTACTGGTCTTTAGAGACTATTCAGAAATGGAGGGTTCCAGGAAAGCAACCAAAAAGCATTCAACTCCTTAAAACGCATGCATTCCATGAATCATTTATTCAAAGGATTAAGAAGCAAATATATTTCGGAGTTTGTCTGTAATCAAAAATAGTCCTCCTCAGTGTCCTTCCCAGAATTGTCCAGAACAAGGTTCTTTTCCTTCCAAGAGACACACGTGGCTTTGAGGCCCTGCTACAAATAGGTGTCAGGGTCTGCTCTCCATCAGCCTGATCTGGTCATGTGAGAGGGTGGAGGAAGCCCATCCTATTACCTCCTTTCCTGGATCCTTGCACTTCCTGTTGCTTCTACTCTTATAGGTGTGGTGGGCATCACTGAAGTCCGTAAGTGACACCTGAAGGAGCAGGTGGCATCACCTGTGAGACCCCGTAATATAAGCCAAGACTGTCACATCACGGAGGGATCTGCAGGCCATCTCATCACCAGCTCCCTTATTCTACAGATTTGGAAACTGAGGCCCAGAAAGGGTCACTGACTTGCCCGTGGTCACCTGTTACCAGAAAAGCTGAGACTCCAGCCTGGGGTTTTTCACCATTCCATCCTGAGCTGGGGGATGTCAGGGACTTCATCCGATCTAAATTTCCATCCCCTTAAGTCTATACGTGAAAGAGAAGCACCCACATACTGGGTCTGAAACTCTGAGAGTACGCTGGGCACCTCTGGGGGTGGATCAGTAATACTCGTCATCAGAAATCCCAGGAAGAAGGGAAGAACACATGATTGAATGAAATATATCTATAAAGAGTAAACACGTAGTGCACACTGATCACGGAGAGAGTGCACTGCAGCAAGGTCTAGGCAGGGTTTCTTGCCTTAAAAACCACAGGTTGAGGATTTAGGGCTCCGGTACCCACAGCTGCCCTCGGGCCCTGCTTCACTGACCAGCAGCACCGCACAACGAGAAGCCTGTATTTTCTGGGTGCTGGGGTCTCACTGTAGGCCTGGCCTCCTCCAAGCTGTGATCTTTCTGCTCTCATTTTTTCTTTTTCTTTCTTTCTTTTTTATTTTTTTAGGATGGGGCCAACATGGATATTCTCATTAAGACCCGTGTAGAATTCTGCACGTGTGTGGGTTCCTGAAGCTGTTCTCCTTTTCTTCCCTTTATGTAATAAATTCTGATAAGCTAGCAGTTCAACTTATCCAATATCCACCTCTTATTGTCCCGGAAGTTAAGGAAGACTGAAGAGGAGACAAAGCAAAATGGGATCCTTGGGCTGAATTTGACTGGCAGACATATCTTGGTTGGCTTGAACAGTATTTAAAATATTTTGAGACAATATTGAAAAGCTGATGGCCTCATATGAAAACCTGGATTTGGGGTGTGTCTCTTTCAATAAAAAATCAGCTAATTCTGGCCACACTCGGCCCCAGCTCCCTGTGGCGGAAATGTCAGGGTCTGAGCCCTGTGGACCAGCCATGCATTCTCTTACTGAGGCGTGCCATGCATCTCTACTGCAGGCATATCTGGGTTTGCAATCCTTATTGAAGAGGAAATATTAAAAGCCACTAAATCACATCTCCACCAGAATTTGTGTATTCTTTTATTCACCCACTCACAAATATTTGTTGAACCCTGACTCTATGCTGGAGCCTAGTCTAATACTGGGGAAAAGCTCAGTGAAGCAGACAGACAAGGTTCTTGCAATGGACCCTACAATCTAGGGCGGGAAAGCATTAAGCAAAGAGTGATCACATAGGAGAAGCAGAAGATGCTGAACTGTGCTCTGCAGAGAATTAGAACAAGGCGATCTGACGGCGACTTCAGAGAGGAAACCAGGGAGGCTTCTCTCAGGAGCTGGTGTTTGAGCTCTGAAGGGAGAGGAAGGGTTAACTGTGAAGTCAGCAGGGAGAGAGGGTTCCAGCTGAAGACGGCTGGTGTAGCAGCTCTAAGGCTTGAACAGGATCTGAAGGAAGGTCCATGTGTCTGGAGAGTGTGGACAAGAAGAGGTGGGGAGGCTGGCAGGAACCACGTGGCCCTTTGAGAGAGGATTTTAGTCTAAGGTGGATGCAAACCACTGGCGTATTTTGTACAGGAGAATAATAATATCTGCTTCAAGTAACTACTTCTGAACATGTAAGTTTCCATTTCAAAACAGAGAAATTAAATCCTGTGTCTAAAAGAGGTAAGTACTTAAGATGCTTCCGTTTTCCTTAAAGGAATGACTAATTCTGTGTAAAAGTGCATTCCTTTCCTGGGGCTGCCATAACAAATGACCACAGATTTGGTGGCTTTAAACAACAGAAATGAATCCTCACAGTTCTGGAGGCTTAGAAGTTCAATGTCTGCTTCACAGAGCTTAAACCAAGGTGTGGGCAGGGCTGGGCTCCCTCCAGAGGCCCTGGTGGAGAATTCGCTCTCTGCCTCGTCCAGCTGCTCGTGGCCGTGGGTAGGCCTTGACTCGTGGCCACAGAAGCAGACCCCGAGACAAAGATTTGATGCAGGGAGTTTACTTGGGTGGTGATTCCAGAAGGCACTGGTAACGGAGTGGGGAATTGAGACAAAGGAAGCCAACAAAAATGTGTTATCGAGGAGAATGCCGCTATGGGCCACGGAGGCTCCATCCTACAATGACTATGGACCGTCAGTCATTGGCTGAGGACCGCTGCAGGAAGCATGAACTCCCTGGCACATCTGCACAGCCCCAGCCAGCTGGAGGCCAGAGAAAGCCCTGAGCATGGAGTGGAGGGAGCTTGCATTTGGGAGCCACAGGGCTGGCACACACTGGAGAGAATATGGAGGGGCCATGGGCAGGACCTGACGTCAGCTGTAGTCGACAGCATTTTTAAGATTTCTCTTGAGTCTGTTTTCATTTTATATTTAAAACTAGTGGATCTATTTCTAAAAAGATTTCCTAAAGAGACAAGGTGAGAAAGTTTATAAATATGCTACTAAATAGATGGTCTCTTTCACATTTACATTTATCTGTGGGAACAGAGAGAGCATTTAATCTAAAATCTATTAGCGGTCTATTAGTGCATGTGAGCATGGATACAGTAGGTTCTTACCTACAAGGTTCATCTAAGCATGTACCTATTAGGCATTAGGGGTTGTGAGCATGTAAAATAGAACAAGATTTGGCCCACTTGCTCAAGGAGCTTAGAATCTAGTGGGCAAGACAGAGATGCACAAAGCATTTCCATAATAGCCACCACAGTATAGGTTCATGAAATTGAAGACTATTCTTTCATTCATCAATTATTTATCATGGCAGTGCTATCCCAGGTACCCATGACACAGGGGTACACAGGGCAGAGGACAAAGTCACATTTGGGCATGGAATTCCTTAGCATGATACTTCAATTCGCTCACTCTGTCTCTCCTGCCTCATTTCCTGCCACTTCCTTCAAGGTTTTGATGTTTAAGCAACATGACAATTCATGAATCATTTGGTCCGAGCTTACAGAGCTTGTGAGTGGCAGAGCAAGGTCAGACGGAACCTGGGTGATCCCTGTGCCCACGCTCTGTGCTTTCACCGCCACGCTCACTGGAGATTGATGAGATTATGTCAATGGACAGAAATACTTTCAGTGGTTTGTTTACAACATTTTCTCTTTCGACAACATAGTAGGCTGAATAACATCCCCCTGAGATGTCTACAATCTAAACCCTGGGATCTGGGCATATGTTACCTTATATGGCAAAAGGAACTTTGCAGATGTGACCAAGTTGAGGGTATTGAGATTGGGAGGTTGTCCTGGATTATCTGGGTGGGCCCCATGTAACCACAAGGCTCTTTATACGAGGGAGGCAGGAGGTCAGAGGGGAGAGAAGATGCTATGCTGTTGGCTTTAAAGATGAACGAGGCAGACGAGAGCCAAAGGATGTGGATTCAGGCAGCTTCTGGCAGCTGGAAAGGGAGAGGAAAGGAATTCTCCCCTGGAACATCCAGAAGGAACCCCGTCCCGTGGGCCTATTTTAGACTCCTGACCTCCAGAACTGTAAGATAATAAAACTGTGTTGTTTGAAATCACTAAGTTCGTGGTAATTTGTTACAGCAGCAACAGGAAACGGATACAGATGGTGTAGCAGAAAGGTGTCCCATTCTGTGAAATGTCAGCTTCGGACCAGTTTATCCCCAGGGCCCTCTCTGGTCTGCAGTGTAAGCCCAGGGTCCTCAGCCTGGGATGGAGAGGATCAATCAAGGCCTGCAGTCCTGACTGGGCACGTTTGGAGGTGAGGATCACAGGAGTTAACCTAGGGAACAGAAGCTTTCAGGGATCAGTCTGAAACGCAAGCCGTATTTTACTGGCAGCCTCTTAAAAGCACATGACTCATTCAGAAATACAACATTTGGTCGATGACTATGTCAGACTTTCAGGCCAATTTAATCAATGGACAACCACTGTTTTATTTTTCTCCAAACCCATATTTCATATTACATTTCATTCCATTAGCCTTGATATAAAGTGGCAGTTGATAGCAAGCCATATTGACAGGCCCTCCTGGGCATAATCTCGTAGTCACCTTAAATCACTCATTCACTGCATGATTCATGGTTTGTAGAGGAACAGGTAGTCGCCGAGTATTTAAATAGAAAGCTAAATAACAGGACACTCGAAATCTTTTCTTCCAGTTATTTAATCCACCTTAATTATTTAAAGGCGTTTGACTTCCTCTCAGCATCTTGAACCACAACATGCAGTATTTGTTCTCAGCACAGTAAAGGGCGAGAGGCAGGTGATTCCTGGGGGGCAGGGGGTGGGATGACCATATGTGGTTTTGGAAGTCGCTGTCCCCAGAGGCTAGCCCTGGCGGTGTGCTCCCACTTGCGGCAGCTGTCTTGCTTTGATGCAGGGAATGATGCAAATCATTTTAGATTAACAAACATTTCTTGATCATCTAGTAAATGTCAGGCTAGTCACTAGAGGTATAAAGATTAATAAGGGTCAGAACCCACTCTGTAATGAGAAGTTTTAATTCAGGGAATGTCTCTGAAGTTTTTGACTTATTTTTCATTGACAAGTTATTTTGGTTTAGAAATATTGGTGACGAGAAAACCAACAGTGACTTAAGAAGCTGGTTTCTAGTAGTTCCTTACTTACAGGAGGCTGGCAAAATAGGTTTTGAGATGGAGAAGGAGGCAGGATTTTTTTGTTGTTGTTTAACATCTTTATTGGAGTATAATTGCTTTACAATGTTGTGTTAGTTTCTGCTTTATAACAAAGTGAATCAGCTATACATAAACATATATCCCCTCCCTCTTGCGTCTCCCTCCCACCCTCCCTATCCCACCCGTCTAGGTGGACACAAAGCACCGAGCTGATCTCCCTGAGCTATGTGGCTGCTTCCCACTGGCTATTTTACATTTGGTAGTGTATATATATTTGCTGGTCACTGGAAGGTGCTGTGGCGAGAGGGATTGTCAAGGTGGCAGAACCCAGTCACTCGAGGTCTGGGAGAGCAGTTCTCGGGTATTTGCATACTATTAGATCCCTCTTGGGCACCATTTAGCTCACGACAAAGTACAGTTTGAAAATCTGAGAAAGAAGGAATTACATTAGACCAGTAACAAACCCAGCTATGAATGGAAAATTCTGTGTTGGGCACACGTTGAGAGTGAAATGCAAACATGTCACAGAGGAAAACAAAGCAGACGTCTGTCAGCAACAGAGCCAAGGGGGTGGCAGAATATCCACAGGGCTGCTTTACTGCAGCCCAGGGCACGGCGCAGTGCACCCCAGTCCTATTCGTGTAGCATGTGAACTCTTTAGCTTGGCCACATGGGTCTTCCCGAGATAGGTTCCCAGAATTAGTGAGAACCCTGAGATGCAAAAAGATTGAATCCCCCCATTGCCTCTCATCCCCCCTGGGGTTTGTCAGCGTCACAGAGCAGTGGCCGGTTTGCCACCTGCATAGAGAGAGTAACATCCACCGAGAGGAGAGGTCCACGTGAGGCACGGGACCCGGCATGCGCGGGTGGTGATGTACACAGGCGGCCCTGCCCCGGAAGAGTTTACTGTCCATTTAGGGAGACTCCAAGTCCCTGTAAAGATCACTATATATGAGTCTGAAAGCTAAATATCCATCAATGGTTACAATCAGTCCTGCAAGTATTAAGGGCAGGGGCTTAGCCTTTGTAGAAGAAATGGGCTTTGGGCTGAATTTTGAAAGGACAAACCGGCAGTCCATGGGCTGATAACTAGTGCAACTCTGCTGACCTCTTTTTGCGTGTGGTTTGTACACTAGCTGCTTACGAGCGAGGGAGCATAGTGTTGGGGAGAGAGTCCAGGGTCTTGAAGGAACACAGACCTGAATTCAAGTCACAGTCCCAGCTCCACCATTTCCTACCTTTATGGACAAGGTACAAACTCTCAGCCTCAGTGAGAGAATAGAATAGAATAAAAAACAAACAAATAGAACAACACTTACCTCAACATGCTTTTACATAGGTGAAGTAAAAATCTATGTAAGGTGCCTGAGTCTGAAACTCAGAGTCTGTTAGGGTAATGGTTAAGTGCCTGTGACAAAGACTCCCAAAGCTATGCTGCTTAAAGGAAAAAGGTTAATGTCTTCCTCAAGTTAACTGATCCTTAGTTGTGGCTGGAGTTGGTGGGGTATCTTGAGATCACCCAAAATGATCCTCTTGGTTTTACAAAGCAGTGTTCTTCAACTAAATTTAACTTCTTAGGCACGGAATAAGTCCCTGTCTCTATGTGTGAAGCCTTTTAACTCTGAGGGGCTCTAGGTAATTATTCCACCCAAATAATCCCATGAATGCTGGGCTCTATTCTAGAATATCTGGAGTGGTCAGATCTGGGCCCTGGGTTAGGAAGACTTGGAGGCAGTCAGGAGAGAAGCCATTTAAGTCAGCCATCAAAAAGTGGAGCTGGGAGGAAGGGAAGCCCACTGAGAAACGGTGAAGGACCCACTGAAGTTCTTACACTCACGGCAGGAAAACACCTCGCCATATTATCATGCGCCACTTAAGGTTCCAGGCCTCAAACCTGAAGATGCATAGAGATCATCTGGGGAGCCTGCTTAAAATTCCCATCTCTGGAGACGTCAGTTCAATTGATCTGGTGGGCAGAAATGTACATTTTTAATAAGTATCCCAGGAGGTTCTGATGCCAGTGATCCATGGACCTCAATTTAAGAAACACTGTCTTAGAAATATTTTAAAGTTTTCTGAAAAGTTAATCTATTCATCTAAACAATAGCCTCCCATTACACTTAGTGTTGGTGGTTTATTTTGTCACTTAGCCCAGGTTCTGACTGATGACGTATAGGCCCAAGGATCAAGGTCCCACGAGGAACAAGGGGCAGCTTTGTTAATTGTGACAACTCCTCGTGTCAGTCCCAGCACTGACCTCAGGTAGAAGCTGGACTGGACAATGTGCTTTCAGCTGGAGCCAAAGTCTGGCCTCAGATTTTTTCCTCCCTGAATTTCTGCCTGTCTCATCTCTTCCATTTCCCTCTAAAATAAATGACGGGCAGGACACAATGACAACAATACGAGGCAAAGGCTACCAGTCACTCACACATTGTGACCTAGAAGGGGAGCAAGACAGCAAGCGAATAATCTGTGTTGTAAAGCTCAAATTGTAGCCAAAGGCAACGGATTTCAAACCATTAAAGAGGAACCTTAAAATGATGAGAAGAATGTTCTGTACATGCAAAAGAAGTAACTCTAAGGGATTAACTTTAACACGTGATGGATAATGTCACACGTGCACAGGGTCAATGACCAGAGCTCACCAGTCTAGGTCCCTTAGGAGACACCAGAGAGGAGATGGTCAGGCCTCCTGTCCCAGGGCAGAGAATGATGCTCTTCCTCTTTTCATGCCAGCAGCCGGAGCCCAGGAAGTGCAAGAAAGATAAAAGCCATGCTCGGCAAGGGAACAGAACTCTCCCACAGCAGCCCTGGCCCATGAGTGTCGGGCTTTCACAAAGGAGACCAGGGCAAATAGGAGATCCACAGTGGACCAGAGTTGGCTCCTGTTTAGACCAAGTCTGAGATAAGATGCTGGGGATAAAGACATTGACCTTCAGCTCTTCATCCTTGCTTCTCTCCTCTTCATTTCTCTTTCCCTTTCCTCCCTCCCTCCCTCACTGTTTCTTTCTTTTCAAGAATCAAACATGAGCTTCTCATAAAGACCAACCTTAAGAGAAGATTCAGGAAGTTGCATTGTTCATATCTCTCCTTTTGCTTGTAATAGGAGCGGGGCGGGCGCATAGCTGTTAGCCAGAGAGTGTTAGCTCAGCCATTGGTCCGCGTTGCAGTGGCCCCTCCCCCAAGCAAGTGACCGTTAGCAGTCCTACTCAGCCATTGGTTGGCACCAGAGTGGGCTCCTCCCCCTGCCCTTCCTCTGTATAAAAGGAGCCTGAATTGGGACTGAGGGATGATGGTTTTTTGAGACTCTAGTCTGCTGGGTCTGCTAGCTTTCCAATTAAAGTTGCTATTCCTTGCCCCAGCAACTCGTCCCCCAATGTATCGGCCTGTCGTGCGGTGAGCAGGGCGAGCTTGGGCTGATAGTGTTCTTACATTGTGATAGGACCCCTCATTGTGACACACACTCTTTCCGACACGGAAACTGGTACTGCACTGAGCACGCAGTAGGCGCTCTGTTAAGCCTTGAGGTCAGATGCAGGCAGAGCTCACTGATGCTCTTCCCAGATGGGTAAAGGCTCTCCCAAGATGAAGCAGCTGTTGTCTGAGGGGACACACAGTGCGCCTTCCCTGCCCCACACCTCCCCTCGCTTTGACCACGCACCAGCCCTCAGAGGGTTTCTTTCCTCTGACCTCCCTGGCTCTGGCATCTTTATAGGATTGCTGTGCCCTGACAGTGATCACAGCCCTTGTTCCAACTCTGCCTCATCCTACCTACAACGAGCCAACTTCCCACCGCTACCCCACAGCCTCGGGATTTGACTTGATATTTACATCTTTGGGCCGAGCAATGATCCGGCTTTCCTGGTTACAAGGTTGAAATAAGACCCTTCTGACCAACTGATATGGGGGTGCTGTCCCTCCTTAAGATGAAGGATGGTGTATTAGTCTGCTAGGGCTGTCATAACAAAGTACCGCAAACTGGGTGGCTTAAGCAACAGAAATTTATCATCTCACAGTTCTGGAGACCAGAAGTCTAAGACCAGGGTGTCAGCAGTGTTGTTTCCTTCTTAGAATCGTAGGGAGAGTCTGCTCCATGCCTCTCTCCTAGCTTCTGCCTGTTTGCTGGCAATCTTTGCCCGTGTGGATGAACCACGCTGATCTCTGCCTTCATGTTCTATTCTTCGTGTGTGTCTGTGTCTAAATTTCCCATTTTCATAAAGATATCAGTCATATTGAATCAGGGGTCCACAATCTCATCCTAACCAATTACATCTCTCATGACACTATTTCCAAATAAGGCCACATTCTGAGGTACCAGGGGTTAGGACTCAACGTCTTTTGGAGGGGACACAATTCAACTCATAATAGATGGTGACTTTTCTGTCACTTGTATGTATTAGGCCCCTTACCAGGGATGACAATGGAGTGAGGTGAGACACTCATTTGTAACTAAATTTAGGGAATGCAAAATAGCTCAACAATCAAGATAAACACTATCTTAATAATACAGTTTTTAAAATTAACATTACTGAACAATTCCATAATGAGCCAAACATCAGCATTTTAAATAAAGGCGGCCCCTGACCCCACACTTGCCTGTGTGGCCTCACCCCGCATCTTCCTGCTCCAGTCACTTGCCCCACGGCCCCATCGCCCTCCTCAGAGACAGCCCTGGCCTCCCTGTACCCTTGAATGTAATTTCGCAAAATTTAGAACACAACTGAAGACACTTTTCTGGATTCTGGAATTCAGAAGTCTCATTTAACACTAGGATTGAACCTTATTCATTTCTCACTTCAGTAATTCTCTGCCACGTGTTTCCCACGTCTCTCAGGCTATGTGTTTAATTAGAACACCTTGATTTCTCAGATTCACTTAAACACTTCCTGGAGGGTCTCTGCTTCCGTCTGGTGTCATTTGGCCCTGTCAGTGTTCCTTAGTCTTTGGCATTGTGTTTTCTTTAAATACCCAACAACGGTACACCCAGGACTCTCTCTCCTTCCCTGGCCTCCTCCGGGGTGGACTGGGTCTCTCTGGATGTTTATTCCGCCTCACGTCGAGGGCAAAGGCAAATCTGGGGCAGGATGATGAAGCAGCAATTTCCCCCCAGACTCGCCAAACTCACCCACACACATGAGAGTTGGAAGGTAGAGAGACGCCCTCAATTCCAGGGAAAGAAGATTAGCACTGAGCTTCTTTCAGGGGCAGCCTGGGGTGAGCTATTTTGGCGAAGTGAGAGAGAGAACAAGGCAACAGTAGCAGGCAGGCACATGTTACGGTTAGAGCAAGACAATCCTTTTGCCGACCTCACAGTCTGTGACCTGCCTTCTCGATGGAGAATCAGCTAGATGAAGTGGGACACGTGGACAGTCCATTGCCTCTGTTCCTAGACTCTTCCAGTCTCTTCCTGCAACCCTGCTTTTCCTTCCATCACCTGTGTGACCCCCAAGTTCATTCTGACTTAGCTTTTCATAGCAAAACCCCCAGCACACACGTTTACACACCTACACCAAATTCACTCGCCAGCCACCTAATTCAGTAGATGAGGATACTTCTTTAAGCCCTTATTTCTTTAGTGAACTGCAAATATCGACCAGGCTAGTTTCTGTGGTTGTATGGAGGGGGAAAATGATCTCTGCCATGGATTTCTTTTTTTTTTTAACACCATTCACTAATATCCTACATTTCACAGCTTCTGGGAAAATACCTCTCTTAATGTGTCAATGTGCACAAAACAGCCCAGGACTTGGCTCCCTGGGGCTTAATAAATCCTAGTTCTAAATTACATACAATAAAGAAAATCTAGGAATCATTTTACTTAAGAATAAGGAAGTTTTGCAGGCCCAACATCTGGGGAAATGTACTGTATTTCAATATCAAGAAGGCCAACATCTAGGAGGCCTCAGGGAGCGGGCACCAGAGCCTGGGGCTGGGAGTCAGGATTGCTAACAGTCAACGGCAGCTCTGCTCCTGGTGACTAACTAGTTCACCAGGAACTTAACCTCTCTAGGTCTCGGTTTCCTCAGGAGTAAGATGGGAGGTTGGGCACGGATGGTGACTTCCTGCTCTAAGTCCGTGACACTTTGCTCGCTCTTGTTCCTGGATGAAGGGACACCCCGGGAGAAACTGCTTCCTTTGTAAGCCAGCAAATTGGAATGAAAGCGATTCTCTGGGATTCTCTGTAAAGGTCAGTGCTTCCGACAGTCAGAATTCTTGTGAACTCAATAAACGGTGCAGTATTCTGGAAACAGCTGCCTTTCAGAGATGGTGTTTAAGTCATCCAATTGGGAAAACAGAGGACAAGAGATAATCGTAAAATGCTTTCAGGGAGACATAAGATGATGGAAATAGAAGCCGTGCTCTTTATGGAATCAAAAGCAGTTGCACAACTATTTGTGCCTAAATGATTATCTATTATCTTTACCTTTTAGGCCTTGCTTTTTTTTCCTTAAAGAGCCAGGGAACTGGGAAAGGGATAGATTTCTTCAGAAGTCAAAGAGAAAGATGTGCTATTTGCAAGAAAGGGAAAAACAAAGGACACATTTGGTGGAGACGGCGGCCTGTCTGCTGTTCCCTTGGGCGGCGAGCTCACTGTGACCCAATTCTCCAGCTTCGGCAGGTTTGCGGGGGAGACCCTGGTGCTGTCTCTTCCCATTAGTTTCCGTGGAAGCAGGCCTGGCTGGAAGAAATTGGCTCAGTGGTACATCCCTGGTCATATTATACAACAGCTGTGGAAATGATTAAACTAACAGAGAGACAAATGGCTCGGGAGCGAAACAAGTTAGCAGCTCTGGAAACTCAGCAGCAATACATCACGTCGGGTCTTCTCCCTGGATTGAGACACCAGTCCCTAAATGAGCATCCTCATTGCAGTAATCTTGGCTTTATCACCTCCCTTTTTTCAAAGGCTTCTTTTTCTTTCGGGTTAGAGCTCATGGTACGTTGCCCGCTAGAGCCCATCTTATTCCATCTCTTTCCTCTTCCACATGGGGCCCTGCGCCTTTTTGTACCATCACCCCAGGCACACACACTCCCCCGCCTGGGGCCTCAGACACACACACACTCATGTGCATACCCTCTCTCTCACTCTCCATACACATGCACTCCTCACTCACGTGTGAACACACACTCTCACCCTCATGTATGCACACGTTCCCGAGATTCCCAGGCTATTAGCGTCCAAAGCTGGGCTCTGGTGGTCAGGCCACTCTCTGAATTTCTCCCCATGCTCCGAGGTCGCTGGAGCTGAGTATGTCCACTCCTGAAAGCTGAGAGCTCCCAGTGTTCGTAAGTGCAGCTGGTTATTAAATGCCATGAACTTGGTGAGGAACACGCATGAAGTGGTTTTATTTTTCTTCTCCAAACATGACCTTCCAACATGCTTTGTCAACTCTCCATCCCCTTCTCTTAGTGATAGAACACATAGCTTCTCAGGGATTGTCAGGTATCCAAAAAATGCAGTCCGGCCAGATGAAAACATGGTATGTTACCCACTTTAGGGCTCATGTCACTCCTTCCCTTCCCCTAAGAGCCAGGCAGGCAGAGGGGCCCAAGGAGAGGAGGGGTCCTGGCTGGGTTTTTTCTCTCACCTTCTGCTTCTTGCACGGGTAGCTGAGATGGAGGGGGAGGTGGGCTTAGAGAAAAGGGCACCGGTTTTTACTTAGCGGTGGCTGTGGCTATTCTCTCCCGGCTTTTGACAGCCCCGTGCGGAGACATGGCGGGGCTTGGGTGGGGACTGGCTGTGGGGGTCCTGGGGAGGGCCATGCGCTGCCCTCCCAAGCAGCTGCCTGACATGGGACGCTCCTGCGGCCCCATGTCCTCCGCCGGCACCCACAGCCCCTTTCTCCCTCTGCACACCTGTGGCCAGCGGGGCTCCTGGATGCTGTCCGAGGAAGCCTGCTCAAAACCCACAGCATTCTGCAGTGACCCCAGGTGGCTCACACCTCCTGGCCATGCCAAAGGGTGGGGGGGCAAACCTCACTACTGCCGCCCCCTGGTCATCCTGCGGTCTCCCTCTGAAAGGCAGTAAAGCAGCCCAGCAAGTCTGCTGTGGCAGAGGTCGTCCAACTGAGGAACAGCGCCCAGTAACTCTTCTGGCATTCACACTTACCCTTCACAAATGAGCCTTTGGGAACCCACCCAGGCTTGGCTTTTTGGAGGCAGATCTACATGTAGGACAGCCCCAAGATCCCTGCCCCTGGGGGTACGTCATGCATCATGCCCAGGACTGTGAATATGATGCTTTACCCCCATGATGAGGTCATGTTCTACAGCAGAGTTGCCTTTAAGAAACGGAGAATATTGAGGTGGGCCTGACCTAATCAGGGGAGTTCTTAGATGGGACTGGGCTCTTCTTGGAAACAGACTTGAAATGTGAGAGGGACTGGACATGGGGGATCTGCTGCTGGCTTTGAAGATGGTGGGGGCCACACGGTGAGGCAGGTGTGTGGCCTCTCGGAGCAGCCTTCACTGACACTCAGTAAGGAAACAGGGACCTCAGTCCTACAGCTGCAAGGAGCTGAGTTCTGCCACAGCCAGGTGAGCTAAGAGAACCCAGAGCATCAGGTGAGATCACAGCCAGCTGGACACCTAGATTTCAGCCTGTGAGACCCTGAACAGAGAACCGTGCCTGGGCTTCTGACCTACAGAGCTCATGAACTTCTGTGTTTTTAAGCCACTATGTTTGTGGTGATCTGTTACAAAGCAAGAGAAAACGAATCGCGGAGAAGAGAGCGAAGATAGTCCAGTGCTCTTCACGAAGCCAGCAACTCCCGGTTCCAAGTACAGGAGTTGTTTTGCACCACACTGGAAACAGCTGGTGGGTTGGTGGTAGCAGAGTCAAGCAGCCCCGGAGAAACACCTGGCTGCCACTGGGGTCAGCTCTCTTTAGAACAGGGGCACCTAGCACTGCTATAGTCAACTTCAGTGTTTAGCTGCAATTCCCAGACAACAGAAAACGTTCTGTTCAACATCCTGCTTGCTATCTAAGGGAAAGTCGGTGGTCCCAGTAGCTCCGTGCCCGTGTAACCGTTAGGTTGAAGAAGTGCGGTTCCAGGGTGTAATTATTAAGCAATTGTATTTTTGTCTCCCTTTGTTCTGTGGAGCTAATTGGTCTCTTGCTCCTGGATGACCATGAATTTTATGGCCACCTTCAGGTAATAAAAGGTCTTCTAATCAGCAATTAAGATGTCTAATTTAGATTAATAGCCAAAACTTCCTTCATTCAAGGTTACAGCTGCATCTCTCTCACAGCTGCTGTGGCTGATTATTTGTAGCTGACTTCGAAGTTTTTCTCCAAGCTGTGCTTTGGTCCACCTGCCCCCTTACTCTGGTTTCTTACCTCTGTGAAGTTAGAGGAAAGGTTAAAGGAAAGGAATGTTCCAGGCTTGTCTTTACTGCAGGTCAAAGATCCCCAGTACAAGAGGCATCTATGAAGAACCACGAAGACCCCACAGAAATCAGCTGTAAACTCTGCCCAGCCCAGAGAGTGAGAGGCCAGCCCGACAGCCCCAGATGAGGTGGAACTTTCTTCCCTTCCCTCTCTGTCTTCCCTTTACTTGTTTTACCCTGGCTTCCCCAGCTTTTCCATGCTCCTATCCTACCTGTCACCTAATTTCTGTCTTCTCTTCCTCTTCCCCTTCGAGTGTGAGTGTGGGTGTTTCTCAACCTTCTGCCTTTGACTTTCTTCTTTTGTTTTTCATGCCTCTCTGCATCCCCCCCCCCGCTCCCCCTAGGGCTTCAACTCTTGCTCGTGGATGACTTTCTAGCCCTCTCCATCCCTTGAGCGCTAGTTCTGTGTTGCTGATGATCTGCTGGGAATCTTGGCTGCTAACGTCGCGTCTCAAAGCGACGTCGT
The DNA here is from genome assembly GCF_005190385.1 of Monodon monoceros. NCBI lineage: Eukaryota > Metazoa > Chordata > Mammalia > Artiodactyla > Monodontidae > Monodon > Monodon monoceros. The sequence continues at coordinate 16,595,011 of NW_021703778.1, forward strand.
GTTCCCCTCCCTCTGACTTCCTTGTTTTTCTCAGCTGCACTGCTTCTCCCCATGCATCCAGGCTGACCGTCATCGTCCGCTGCGCTTCTTCCTTACCCTCTGCATCAAATCTACCACCAAGTCCTCACATTCTGCCTTCATAATAACTTTTGAATAGGTCTCCTCTTCTCCATCACAGCTTCTTTGCCCCAGTTCCACCACCTGGAGGTAATAACTGTTCACATTTTGGTGCATATTTTTCCAGCCTTGTTTTCCTATCAATATCAATTAAAGAAGTGAATATTCATACGTTTTTATAGACTAGGATCATACTGTTCACGTTGTTCTGTGGAACTCATTGTTTTCACTTAACGTATTGTGAACCTCTTTCTAAATCACTTCATGTTCATCCACAATATTTTACAAATACTATGGATGTTGAGGACTTGGGGTTTTGCCATGGCCTTTTTCTCCTCTTCAGTTAATGGTGACCTAAGTTCCCACGGAAGAGGGAGGAAGAGAAAACTGGGCTTAACATACGGCAAATCCTGTCCCTGGTGAACCAGAATCCTTAGGAACCGGGTGCTGTGTGAGGTGGAGCTGGACGTTGCCTGAATTTGAAGGAGTGTTTGACAAGCATCTGTGGAATTGGGGCAGGTGACGCAGGAGACAGGATGGGCTGCAGGGCCTGGCCTTGTTGACCAGAGCTGTCACCAAGCCTGGGCCAGGGCAGGGCAGGGGGCAACTCCCCAAGGCGGGTGGAACTTTGGTGAAGTCCCTCGGCCAGACTTGTTTTCTGCCTTTGCTGGGGAAAGGCCTCCAGTGACCTGTGATAACAGGTCCCCGTCTGGGGTTTTCCCAGGAAGCGGCATTTTTGTTGCTAAAACAGGCCGGTTCTAGCAAACCAGGACAGTTGATCACGCTGCTCAGTGAGTCCTGCCCTGGGATCAAATTCTCCTCTAAAGGATATGGATTGATTTCAGAAGCTTCGAAATGACCATCCCAGCCCTGCAGGGACCTTTAGTGTGGTGTCTGAAAGGAGAGTTACACCTTCCAGCCGGAATGAGAAAAATAAATGTCAATCATTTTTATACCTCTGTTATTCTGGATTCTCTGTCACTAGCAGCCAAACCTCATTCCTACTGATAGGACTGTATAAAAGTACGACTGATTAAATTCATTTGCATAGACTCGCCGATTTTATTCTTAATTACTGTGATGTGTAATAATGAAGTATGCACCCCAAAGTACCATTATAAGTTTTATTTGATTTCAGCACAGAACTTAGTTTATAGATATGCTTGGCTTCTCTCAATAGTTTTTTTTTTTTTTGTCTGTATCGGGTCTTCATTGCTGCGCCTGGGCTTTCTCTAGTTGCAGCGAGCGGGGGCTACCCTTCGCTGCGGTGCGCGGGCTTCTCTTTGTGGTGGCTTCTCTTGTTGCGGAGCACGAGCTCTAGGCACGGGGCTTTAGTAGTTGTGGCACATGGGCTCAGTAGTTGCAGTGTGCAGGCTCTAGAGCGCAGGCTCAGTAGTTGTGGCGCACGGGCTTAGTTGCTCCACGGCATGTGGGATCTTCCTGGACGAGGGATCGAACCCGTGTCCCCTTCACTGTCAGGCGGATTCTCAACCACTGTGCCACCAGGGAAGTCCCTCTCAATAGCTTTTTTATTATATAGTACAGTCGTCCCCTGACAACTTAAAAGTCATGGGAGGACACGTATTCCTTCTAGCGTGTGAATGGAGGCCCAGGGCACCAGGCCCTACTATTGAATAAGGATAAATAGTGGAACCTCTTTTGAACGGAGTCTGAGAAATGGCATTAACATACTCCTCATGGCCAAAGTGTATTTTATTCAGCCTTTGCCGCATGCAGTTTTTTTCAGAGACATGGTGTGACCTTTGGCATATCTGCATCTGTGAAATAATAAGCCATTCCTTAAATCAAGATTTTGTTGTATCACAAATGCTTGGAGATGGTTTTCAAGATTATTATTCTAGGGCTGGTCTGCTTCTGTTCCTTCTCTTAAATCATCCGCTTTAGGCATTCAAAGGGTCTCTACTCAGCCTAGGACATGACTATGGCTAATTTGCTGAGAGCCTCTGAACATACCCCAAGCCTGTTTAGGACATCTGCTGGGAAGTTAAATCATTTTAAGTGGAGGAATTAGGCTAATGTTTTCTGGTAGGGGAAAACCCATGAATATTGGTATTCCGCACAAGAATTTTAATGGGGGAAACAAATTATGCTACAGATATACAAAAGAAAAATAAATCTATCTTATTTTTACTAGGAGCCTGACACTTTTATTTAGAATATTTATATTTCTGAATGCTTCCTTCATACATTACAGATGCATTTCAAATGTTACTCTGTTAGGTTAATAGTCTATGACTTAAAACAGATCAGGGTGAAAGTGGGGATTGGGGCCATTTTGAAGTAAGAAAGAAAGAAGAGAGGATTTATCTAATGATAAGATGAATCAAAGAGCATAACAAATCTTTTTCTTGCAAAAGCAGAGAAATTTTGATCTGCCTGAACAATTCTGAATAGAAGAATATTCCCTTGCAAATTACTTTTGCATCACCACTTACCTCCCCCTTTTACACGGAAAATCTAAATGGGAATTTTATATAATGGACCATCATCCACAATGATGGATCAGTGATGGATGTACATTTCCCTATCTGTAGGTTTAGCACTGAATGCTACGTGCTAGGCACATAGAATAAACTGGTGAGTTGAGATTACTGGCCAGAGGCAACACAGGGAATTCTAGCTCACGGAATAAAAGGCAGCTATGAGGTTGATTCTGATTGGTTTTCAAACAAGTGCTATAGTGGGGCTCATGGTGCTAAGAGATTTGGTTTTGAACTAAAAAGGCAGAGTTACCCATCTCATTCACTCCTGGGCCCTAATGAAAGCCAAGTTATCCACACTATAATTCACCTGTATTTACAGTGTACCAACCCTATGCAATCCATTTTCCCAGGAAGTAGCTGGGGAAACGTGGGGCACCGTCCACCGCCGGCTGCAGACAACCTACTTGTTACGTTATGTTAAACATAAATCATTGTCTTTGAACAAAAATGAAACCTTTCCTCCTAAACTAACTGTGCTTTTTCTTCTCTGCTAATAGCCCCCCCCCTTCTCTTTTTTTTGAATCTCAGTCTCCTGACATGGAATTTGTATCTTTTCAAAAGTACATTTCTTGGGCTTCCCTGGTGGCGCAGTGGTTGAGAGTCCGCCTGCCGATGCAGGGGACACGGGTTCGTGCCCCGGTCCGGGAAGATCCCACATGCCGCGGAGCAGCTGGACCCGTGAGCCATGGCCGCTGAGCCTGCGCGTCCGGAGCCTGTGCTCCGCAACGGGAGAGGCCACGACAGTGAGAGGCCCGCGTACCACACACACAAAAAAATTTTGGGTGGTTGACTTCTTCACATTGCTGAACTACTACGAGAGGGGGTGGGTGAGGGCTCAGCCAGCTGCTCTAGGCTTTTTCCAGGGTAGAGGATCTGATTAGCCTCCTGTGTGTGCATGGCCAGGAGCCTAAGCCCGTGCATCGGAGTCCAGCCCTGCTGTGTCAGCCTCCGGGACCGCCTAGGGAATCTGTTAGCTCCTCTATAAAATAATGATGCAGAAAAATGTGAACCACCAGCTGCGTCCTTTGTCACTGTGAATAAGCATCAAGTCCTCCTTCCATGCCAGGTAGCATTATTATTCTCCGTAGCGTCTAGCTGGGGAACGTTGGTGCCAGGGAAGTTTAATCTTGCTCTCACAGAGGGCACCCCGGTGTGACAATGAGCTCATTCTTCCAGGGATGGACTCTCTTAACATTTGCTTCCTGATTGTGATTCGTGGTCCTGAATACCTGTGACCCCGTGGTCCTCCTTCTGGCTGGATTTCTCTATTCGTCTAGTTTAGAATGCAGAATTTCATCTTGAGAGAAAGTTCAACATTTATTTTCCTTTACTCACCCTCCCTAGGGTGACTGCAGTAGGGCAGGTTTCAGTGGCTAGAACTTGTTTGCACAGCTACTATATTTATCCAAATTAGAATATAAAATGTGCAACATCCCCCAGCCCTCACCCTCCCCAAAAAAGTTCTATCAGAAAAAGTAAAGTTCATATTACCCTTAGAAAGAGCTTAAATTGTTTTGTTTTGCTTGTGGTTTCTCATTTCCTGAGACTCTGAGAAAGCTTGACCTAGCTTTTTTTTTTTTTTTTTTCCTTTTTAATATATTTTATTGGAAGGAGAGAATGCTCTTGTCACTAAGCAACATGAATAGGGAAACCACCCATGGTTGTTTGTTGTATAAACAGTGCAATAATGAAGATAAAGAACTAAAGTCCTGCCCTTTTTCAGTTCATTCATAAACCAGCCCGAAATGCCAGTCCAATGTCTGAACATGTTAATATAACAGGAGGGACACCATTCACACCCTGAACTTGACCTTCACAAGCAGAGGGGAGAATGCTGGTATACCAGTTGTTTTATGAGAATGCCCAGCATTATTTTTATCAGTAGGTTGAAGGTATAATATGTATGCAATCTCTACTTTATTCCAGGATTTTGTTCCCTTGCTCAACTTCAAAAGGCTACTTGACCAACTACTTTGTGTCTGTAAAATTAAAATTTTGTCTGGCATAATTTTTCAGTACACGGAGGTACTTAAAGACTGAGAGGACCACCTGTATGTGGATATGTTTTCTTATTTAACAGATGAACAAAGGGAGAGGTTAATTGGTTTGTCCAGTGTCACCACACTGAACAAGCCCCCAGGATGTCACTAGAATTCACTTGTATTGGTATGCAAAACTTGGAGAGCCTAAATATTACAAATTTCCCACAATAAAGTCTCTTTTCTGAAATGGGTGGTAAATTTTGACATGAGAACAACAACAAAAACGGCTTTAATCTGATATTCATTCCTTAAATACTTAGTGAGTGGTCATCATATACTAATAGAAATAACTAGTAGAAATAAGATCTCTTGAGTTCTTAGCATGGCCTTTGGGGAAAGGACTTCTCTCCTTTGCTTCAACACATAGTCATTTCCATTCACTCATGCATAAAGTCAGTCATTCATTCACCCAACAGACATTTATTGAGCACATACTATGGGCTAGGTACTGAGTTGGGACCTGAGATTACAAAGACTCTGAATAGGTTAGTCTCTACTTCAATTCAGGGAGCTCAAAACCAAATGAGGGAGGGTCAGATCATTTCAATTTGATCGGCAACATTAGAGCAATGCGCAGGATGCTCTGGAGGCACAAGAAGTGTGTTTCTCATGCAGCCCCAGGATGGGATGGTGTTTGGGAGTGCCTTCTGGAAGAGGCAATCTGAGTTGGGCCTTATCAGAGAGAGTTACCCATGTGAACACTGAAAGGACAGGACAGCAGAAGGCATCCTGCACTGAGAGTTTAGCACACACAGAGGCTGCCAAATAAGAGAGCGTGTGCTGTGTGTATATGCAGCCCTGAGCTGGTGAGCTAGAGAGGCAGAATAGGTCAGTCACTGAAAGCCTGCTCTATCTGGACCTCACACAGAGATTCTGGCTGAAGAAAGCTCCGTCTCTCTTCTTCAGTGACTGCCAAGCAGGGAAAGGGGTAGTGGAGAATTACTCACTGGCTCTTCAGTCTCCTGCTTATATCTCATTGGCCAAAGCAAGTCATGTGGCCATGCCCAACTTCCAAGGAGACAGGGGAGTGTGGTCCTCCTATTTGCACAGAAGGAGGAGAAACTGAATAGCTGTGATGACCATAGCATTTGATATTATCAGAAAAATTCAAAAATTAAAGCTACTCCATTTGACAGGTGTGACCCACTTTTTATCTGGTCCACCCGTAACTCTGCCACAGAAGGTAACCTCATTTTCTTCCTTGGGTCATATTTCCAAGTAATTCATTTTGGAGGGTACACAAGAGAGAGTCTTGCGCAGAATAAGAAATTCTTTTGACGTGACTAGTTTGCCTGAAGTGATCATCTGATTCCACCTATTTTATAAACTGTGTTCATACTATTTTACTAGAACTTTGGGACCATGGTCTCCCATTTTTCATGCACAAAAGGATATCCATGAATGTCCAGCTCCTTTGTGATGAGGACGAGAGCATGCTGATAGCTACATATCTGCCAGAGAGTGGTTATTATTGCCCAATATTGATGAGAAAGTCAGTGGAGCAAAGTGTGCCATGCGCAGAGCTTTCCTCAGATAGCTCACAGCCTGGATCAAGCAGGATTCGTCGGAACCTGAAGGCTTGTGTTACACTGAGCGGCCCCTGGAGAGCTGCTTCTTCTGAGGGGCATTTTGCTGCAATGCCGTAGCCTAGATGGAGGGGACTAGGAGGGGAGGCTGCTGTAGGATGCAGCCCCGTGAAACTCGCGATGCGCGATGTCTGCTGCGAGAGTGCTGTCCTACTTGGCAGGGCCCCTCCCACTTCCTGGGGAGAAAGTTGTACTCCCCCTCAGCAGCGGTTTGTTTTTAATGTCATGGACACTGTGAATTACCCTTTGTCCTTAGCTGCTGGAGAACATAGCATCTGCCTTGCAGCCCAACAGTGCGGTGAAGAATTCGTCATGGAATGCACATTGCCATCATCCTTGGTTCCATTTATATGACTCGCCTCATTTCCTTTCTTCTATTCTTCCCTATTTTAGTTTCTGTTACCCTGTATTTTATACTTTTTCTTTAAATCCTTTTTGAAAAAAAATGTGGAGGGAAAAAGTCTTATCTCTTATAATTGACCTCATTCTTACTGAGGGCGACAACACAAAGAACTCAGTTAAAGGTAATTCAGCCTCTTCTGGTTAAAAATAATCTTTCTCTAGGACATATTTTGTATTTCCAAGTACAGATTTACACTGAGGGATTTTTCTCTCATCTTAGTGATCTCTCTCTCTCCCATCTTTCCTCAAATGGTGCCTAAGGGCAGGAAGAAGTTGCAGGGGTGGGTGGGAGAAGTGGGTGTTTACTTCCGTGTGTGCGCGTGTGTAGACAATGAATACAGACAGGGTTGTGTTGAGTCAGAACTGTCTGAATAATTCAGGAGGCAGCTGGCTGTGGGACTTGAAAGTGCAATAAGTTCTAAGGAGCCCTCCTTATCTTGATTTGTGAGCTAATCTGATGCTGATTACCTTGGGGGGTTACCAGCGGAGGAAAGAGGCCGCCATCTTTGCAGTACCAGTTCATCTTGAAGAGGATCAGGGCTTCTCCAGCTTCCCAAAGGAGCCCTTTTTCTCTACCTCTCATTTTCAAGTCACTGATCCATATCTCAAAGCTTTAGAATAAACTTGTCTGTGAAAGATGTTTTAAAGATAAAAATACTTTTAGGTTAACACACATTAACAAGTCAGCACAGCAAGGTCTTAATTCCTGGGGCAAAGTGACCAAAGTGGGCAGCATTCAGGGTGAGTCTGGATGCAGGCTTGTTGGTGAGGGGCTGCAGCTGGGCGCCTCCACAGCCAGGGGTCAGAATTATTTAGGGACAGTTTGAGAAAAGGAAGAAGAAGGAAGGACTGGAAGGCAAAGGCAATTCTCAGAGTTGCCGATTCTGCTGAGGTTCTGAGGATGGTGACTGATCTTAGGGGTTGCTTTTTGGGTGAAATTGGGGGTTTTTTTGGCAAGAAGATGTGTGCCCCCTGAGACAGAGAGAAGAGGGGATGTTATACCTGAGGGATACAGTACCGTGTGAATGCCAACTCTTGGAGGCATCCACGCTCCATCACTTTCTTGATGGAACGCTATCCGCTTTCTCTTTCAGCCCCCATCTGAGCCAGACTCGGGAGTGAAGTACATACGAGGGGCTCCGTAGAAGCAGGATCTAATACTGCCGGTCTTTTGGCAAGTTGTTTCCCTAAAGTCATAGCGAGTCTCATGTCTGGAGCCATCATATGACAAGATATTCTGTAAAGAGTTTGCTCATTATTTACTGAGCCTGTCAAAGTGTTGGCTGCTTCCAGGGCTCTTGGGGAGCACACATTTGCCAGAGTATTTCCAGGAGAAAGACAAGCGAGAGATAAATTTGCTACTCATTTTCAGGACTGTCACTGGGAGCACATTTTCTTTTTCCTCCCTTTCTGCTGAGGCTCTGGGTACAGGGAAAATACCATTAAAAAATAAACGTAATATCACGGTGTCCTAGCCTGGGTGTTATGAACTGTGTGTCCTGCCCAAAGTATAAATGTGGTCTCCTTTTTTTGTGTTTTTCTGGTAATGACTCAATCCCCCACATCCTGTGTTAATAGGAAGCCGAATATGTCCTCTTGAGCTTTAACCCCTGAGCCTGAAGTGTGACAAATCTCAGGGGGCTTTGGACAGATTGCCTTTGATTCTCACTGCCACTCAGAGTTGCTGTGAAAAGCTGATCCTCTGCAGGATGACCTGCGATGCTGGTCTTCGCCTGCAATGGTGGCCCAGATACCCTGTATGGGCTGCCCTGGACCTTCCAGGACCATGATGCCATTGTTGTCAAAGCTGGGACAAGGCCACCCCACACTTTGGCCCTCCAGGTTGTGATTCTCTCTGTTTGGCTCATTGAGTAACCAGCTCCTGAGTGCCAGCTACCCCAGGAGCACAGGTCAGGACGGATGGGGCATCTACCCTTTTCACACGTCCCCTTTACATCCACCAGGGAGCCACCCTCAGGGCCTTCAATAAACAAGAAATTCAGGGTTCTGGGGATGAAACACTGCTTGAGACAGACATGGCACTTCTCCTTGGGGCAATCCAGTGAGTGGATGGGATTCCAGAGGTAGAGGTGAGAAAAGAAATAGGCCAAGAGCAGGCTAACCCGTGGAACACCAACATGGAAGGGGGGATGGGCAAGGGAAGATGAGCCTTCAAATCAGACTGAAAGGTATAGGAGAAAATTTAAGAGGTAGGAGGAAGCAGGAAAAAATTAAAAGAATATGGTCTACTTAAAGGGAATGTTGTGCTTTAAAAAGGAGGAATAGCCAACATTGATAAACACTGCAGAGGGCTTAAGATGAGGACAAATAAACACCCATTGCATTTCGCAATAAGGAGGTCATGGATGAAAACCCTGGCAAGAATAGTTTTCAAGGAAGAGTGGAGTAGCAGCTGTTCATGGAGTTAGTGGAAAGGGAAGAAATGGACGTAGGGAGGACGATGCCTCCTCGGGTTTTCTGTGGAAGGGAGAATAGAAACAGCATCATAGACGGAAGAGGGTATAATGTTAAGAAGAGTTTCTGTTTGGTGTTTGCTCCTTAAGATGAAGTGTCTGCCACCTTTCAATGCTGATGGAAGAGAGTCAAGTGAGGTATGGATGCAGGAGAGAGAATAAACAATAAAGGGGGTTCTGGCCCCTGAGAAAGCAGCTGCGATTGGGGATGGACGGGCGAGGCGGAGTCTCTTTTATGGAGAAGGAAGCATGTCTTTCTTTGTAACAGGAAGGAAGAAGGTTGTACGTTTGGCATGTGGAAGTTGAGGCAGTTTCAACACTTCATCAAACAGGAGATAAGGTTACGCTGCGCTGAGAACGAGCGGTCGGATGAAGGGCTCCATTTATGACACTGACATGGTTAATAGGGACCCCAAAGCAGAGGTCTGTGGGTGATCTTTCTCCATCGAGTCTAAGTCTCGTCAGAGGGCGAGATGGTTTATTCTGAGCCTTCTCTTCAGATCCGTGAGACAAATTCCAAACCCCATGTTCATTCTCTGACTCTCCCATGTCACACATACACGCGATAAGAAATACTTTGGACATTTTACTTAGTAACTTCAGCTCGAAAACTGTTTATAGGACACCTTCAGTGAGTCAGGATTTGGGGATATGAAGGGAGTAATTAATGTTTCTGCCTTCAAGGATCTTGTCCCACTAGTGACATAAAATGCATCTCAAAGGGAAGCTGACTTTTTAGAACTGACTTTTAGATTATCTGCTGTCTTTGACTATCCAGTTCAAGATTACTTTTGACAAACAAAATGGTAAGTAATAGCTTCTTTGGGAATACTGTGCTCTATTAAGATGAGCAAACAAGGACAAAATTAATTTAATGAATTTATGTAATAATAATGAAACTTCTCTGCTTTAGTGCTTTAGCTTTCAAAATTCTCTATATTTAATGTTGTTCTTTATATTATACAGACCTTTTCAGATACATTATTTTAATACTTTAATTTATACATTATTTAATAACCACAACATTAATCCTTAAAATTAATTCTTAATACTTCACATTGGAAGAGAAGGGAAGGGTTAAAAAGGTAACATTTATTTTGCACCCACAATGTGCCCGGCATCTTACATATATTATTTTATTTAGTCTTTACAAAACTCCATCTTGCTGGTATTAGCCCCATTTTATAGCCAGAGAAGTAGAGGCACAGATCTGGATGAAGGTCATTTAGCTGCCAGGGGGTGGATGTCTGGGATTCAAACTCGGGTCTGCTGATGCTATAGCCTTTATACTTTGCACTGTATAATGTTTTTTTAGGGGTGTATTAAAATAATCTCCTGCATCTTTGCAGCCACTCTCTGAAATGGGTAAGAGCACCAGAAGTTAAGAGTCTCATCCCAGGTGGTGGCTAGGTGGGCCTCTGGCTTTCAGTCTGACACACTTCCACCCCCACCCCCATCTATTGTGACTCCACATTGAATATGACCATCACCCCACTGGGCATTACCTCTCAGGAGGGCCTCGAGGGTCTGGCCTCAGGGAGCAGGTTAGTCCCAGGAGAATCTGACTCTGGCTTGTTAAGTTTATAGCATCTGGACTCTTGCTGCGTTTTTGTGCTTGACAGACACTAATATTCAAGCTTCCTTCATTTCTTACAAAACAGGTGAGTCAAGAGAAAAAACAAATGAGAGAGGTTTGTTAAGGGTTGGGGAGATAGTGACAGATTGTGGAATTTCAGGAAGAATCAACATGAGAAATGATCTGAAAGACAGATTCATGAGGGGAAAATGTAAAAACAACAATAATAACGATAAACAAAAACAAGCGAAATCTCTATACATTTCTTGGCCAGGACAGGGAGTGTGGTCCTTTCTGAGGCCAAGTGCTAGCAGTTTCGAAGCCTAAGCTGTACAACAAATAACTGTGAAATGATATTTAGATTGAACATTAAAAGAGGCTCACCTGAAACCTGAGGGGATAGACTAATCTTCTAATGAACTGGTTTTAAAACGCTGAACGGATTACACCCCCTTAAGGAGGCTCTTCACTCCACAACAAATTACCACTAATTGGAGTTCCCCTACTTTAAAATGGTACAGTTCTGGCAGCAACAGAGCAGACGTCTGGTCTGTGCTGGCCCTGGACCTCAGAGTGAACGTGTCCACTCCCCACCTGCGGATCTCTGTCCCTCCTTCCCAGTTTACAAGCCTCCTCAGGGGTCTGGGCTCCTTACTCTGTCCCCTCAGGGCTCCGGGGCTGGGCTGCCTCTTGAATATTTCCAGCACTCTCCTTTCAAACACGATTCTCTCTTCTCCTCTTTGCCTTAATTTTCCTTCATAATGAATAGCAATCTATCTCCCAGGTCAGTTATAGCTCACTTATCCAGAAATATTTACATTTTAAACAAGCACCTTTACCTGCCCTCTCCTTTGCAAAGGAATCAAAGCCTTAACCCAGAAAAACAGTTTCAAAGGGGAGACTATCTTGATTTCTCCCACACTGATTTTGTTAAAGACAAACCCCATTTTTAAAAATTTAATTTTATTTATTTATACAGCAGGTTCTTATTAGTTATCTATTTTATACATATTAGTGTATATATGTCAATTCCAATCTCCCAGTTCATCCCACTACCACCCCCGCCCCCCCACCCCTCTCTGCCCCACTTTCCCCCCCTTGGTGTCCATATGTTTGTTCTCTACACCTGTGTCTCTGTTTCTGCCTTGCAAACCGGTTCATCTGTACCATTTTTCTAGGTTCCACATATATGCATTAATATACGATATTTGTTTTTCTCTTTCTGACTTACTTCACTCTATATGACAGTCTCTAGGTCCATCCACATGTCTACAAATGACCCAATTTCATTCCTTTTTACGGCTGAGTAATGTTCCATTGTTTGTATTCCATTTGTTTTTTTTTAACATCTTTATTGGGGTATAATTGCTTTACAATAGTGTGTTAGTTTCTGCTTTATAACAAAGTGAATCAGTTATACATATACATATGTTCCCATATCTCTTCCCTCTTTCCATTTGTTGTTTGTAGATCTTCTGATGAAGCCCATTCTAACTGGTGTGAGGTGATACCTCATTGTAGTTTTGATTTGCATTTATCTAATAATTAGTGATGTTGAGCAGTCTTTCATGTGCTTCTTGGCCATCTGTATGTCTTCTTTGGAGAAATGTCTATTTAGGTCTTCTGCCTATTTTTGGATTGGGTTGTTTGTTTTTTTAATATTGAGCTGTGGGCTTCCCTGGTGGCGCAGTGGTTGAGAGTCCGCCTGCCGATGCAGGGGACGCGGGTTCGTGCCCCTGTCTGGGAAGATCCCACATGCTGCGGAGCGGCTAGGCCCGTGAGCCATGGCCACTGAGCCTGCATGTCTGGAGCCTGTGCTCCGTAACGGGAGAGGCCACAACAGTGAGAGGCCCGTGTACCAAAAAAAAAAAAAAAAAAAATATTGAGCTGCATGAGCTGTTTATATATTTTGGAGATTAATCCTTTGTCCGTTGATTCATTTGCAAATATTTTCTCCCATTCTGAGGGTTGTCTTTTCATCTGTTTGTAGTTTCCTTTGCTTTGCAAAAGCTTTTAAGTTTCATTAGGTCCCATTTGTTTATTTTTGTTTTTTATTCCATTACTCTAGGAGGTGGATCAAAAAAAGATCTGTCTGTGATTTATATCAAAGAGTGTTCTTCCTATGTTTTCCTCTAAGAGTTTTATAGTGTCTGGTCTTACATTTATGTCTCTAATCCATTTTGAGTTTATTTTTGTGTATGGTGTTAGAGAGTGTTCTAATTTCATTCTTTTACATGTAGCTGTCCAGTTTTCCCAGCACCACTTACTGAAGAGACTGTCTTTCCTCCACTGTATATCTTTGCCTCCTTTGTCATAGATTAGTCGACCATAGGTGCGTGGGTTTATCTCTGGGCTTTCTATCCTGTATTTCTGTTTTGGGGCCAGTACCATATTGTCTTGATTACTGTAGCTTTGTAGTATAGTCTGAAGTCAGGGAGTCTGATTCCTCCAGCTCCGTTTTTTTCCCTCAAGACTGCTTTGGCTATTTGGAGTCTTTTGTGTCTCCATACAAATTTTAAGATTTTTTGTTCTAGTTCTGTAAAAAATGCCATTGGTGGGCTTCCCTGGTGGCGCAGTGGTTGAGAGTCTGCCTGCCGATGCAGGGAACACAGGTTCGTGCCCTGGTCTGGGAAGATCCCACATGGCCGCTGAGCCTACGCGTCCGGAGCCTGTGCTCCACAACAGGAGAGGCCACGACAGTGAGAGGCCCGCGTACCGCAAAAAAAAAAAAAAAAAAAAAAATGCCATTGGTAATTTGATAGGGATTGCATTGACTCTGTACCAATATATTCTTAAAACCCTAAGAGTGGCTCTTTGTTAACAGGTAGTTTGTTAAACAGAGCTCATTTTTAATGTATTTTTTTTACATTACTTTCCTCCAGGAACTAGAATAAGCTCATTCCAATCATCTCATGCATTTAAAAGAAATAATAATGCGTTTAGCAAATATGCAGTATTCAGTATTTTTATTAGTTCAGATATTGCCCCCACCTCTGAGTTACGATTTGCTCTACATAGAATAAATGTTACTGTGGAAACACGTTGCATTGGGACCAAACACAAATATGAGGAAAAGATCTATCCATAGTATACTTTCAGGGCTTTTGGTTTTATGTAAGAGAAACAAATTCAGCTTGACTTAAGCTGGAGTACAACTGGTTAGGTGATGCTGGGGAGCTCCTGTGATCAATGGAAGGACTCAAGAACTAAATGGTGGGAAACCAAGGGAAGCTGAGTGGCAAGAGCCACACAAAGGCCACACCCCAGCACAACTGGGTGGGCTTTCTGGATGCTTCTGCTGCCCCAGCACTGCCACGCTAACACTGGGGCTGCCCTGGAACCCCAGCAGAACCTCACCAGTGGACCCTGGGCCTGCCTTAGTCAGTGCTTCCATGCTCTGCTCTGGTCACTGACTTCAGTTTTAAAACCCAACTAGCTGATCCCAGGCCACATGCTTGTATCTTGTGGCTAGGAGGTGGGGAAAGAGGAAAGTTGTCCCTTCCAGTTTCAGTAGTGGGAGCTGGGCCCACTTCCCACCAATGCCTAACTTGGGAATTCCCCAGACACACAAAGGGGTCTTCTTACTGCTGGATATCTAAAAATACAGTAACAGAAACTTAAATCTAACTAAAGCCAATACTCAACACCCTTGAAGGTAAAATTCTCAAGCAAGTGCAGCCAAAATTGGGTTGTTTCACTAATTAACTCAGATTTCAACTTCCTTTATGGAGACGAACCTGAATATCTCTCTCCACCTTGTATACTTTGGGGACATTCTGGTTGTTTTTGCAAGGGAGGAAGTTCCATAAAATACAGGGCACACGTGAAATGGGATTCACAGGGAAAGAATAAGCAGATCAGTAAGGAGGTTTGATTATAAGATCAAACTCTTGGGCTTCCCTGGTGGCGCAGTGGTTAAGAATCCGCCTGCCAGTGCAGGGGACACGGGTTTGAGCCCTGGTCCAGGAAGATCCCACATGCCGTGGAGCAACTAAGCCCGTGCGCCACAACTGCTGAGCCTGCACTCTAGAGTCCACGAGCCATAACTACTGAAGCCCACGCGCCTAGAGCCTGTGCTCTGCAACAAGAGAAGCCACTGCAATGAGAAGCCCGTGCACAGCAAAGAAGAGCAGCCCCTGCTTGCCTCAACTAGAGAAAGCCCGCGTGCAGCAACAAAGACCCAACACAGCCAAAAATAAGTAAATAAAATAAATAAATTTTAAAAAAGAGATCAAATTCTTGTATTTAAAATTTTTCCTCTGGAATATCATGCAAAATATTAAATAATGCTAGATAGGGTGAAGTAAAGATTTGGACTGAAATGTACACACAGCACAGCTTCTTTATGATAATAGGAATTTTTTCTGTTACATCAATAGAGAGGAACTTTGGAGCTTATATAGTTGTATACATGATTTCAAGAAATTGTTGAAATTCAGTAAGGATCTTCACAATGCAGTTTTGCTCTTCAGATTAAATTATATAAGTAAGTTATCATTATACATTTGATACATGATTCAATCTATTCTATAGCATAATATATGTTACATATTAATATATACTATATAAAATAATCATCTATAATATACAACATATAATTCTACTTTAAACATAATATATACTATGTATAATATACATAACTTACACAGCAGAGTAGAGCATGTAGTTTGTCTTATTTCTCCTTTTGCTTAATTTCTCTCTTTACCTCTTATTATTTGTTTGCTCATTTTGAAATTCATTAAGTTAATAGAATAAATATTACTTGTTAAACAGGTGATTAGAGAGAGGGTTAAAGTAATATTTTGAACGATTTATTTGGCGTCTCTTTTTGTTATTGCGTTCTGTTTCTGCCAGTATAATGAGGAAATTGAAAGTTGGCTGGATAGTATTCTAAGCTGCTGTTCACTCTCATTTCCCCATTTTATTTTTATAAGACTATTTCACTGGCCATTTCAAGACATTAGGTAGATACATTTAATTCAGCCATCAATAAGTGGTCAGAGTAAGAACAGTAGAAGAGAGCATATTCCGTCTGATAGTTAACATGGCTATTATGGATCTAGGAATAAACATTCACACAGTATTACTTTTTTCTTCATTGACTATATTCTCCACACTGTGGAGAGAACTGTGGAGAACCTGTGGAGAGAACTCCACAGGTTCTCTCAAACGTGTGACTTATTTATTTCGCAACTGGAATTTTGAATCTCTTAATCTCCCTCACCTATTTCTTTCCTCCCCCCAGCACCCTCTCCTCTGGCAACCACCTGTTTGTTCTCTGTATATATGACTCTGTTTGTGTTTTGTTATGTTAGTTCATTTGTTTTGTTTTTTAGATTCCACATATAAGCGAAATCATGTGGTATTTGTCTTTCTCTGACTTATTTCACTTAGCATAATACCCTCAGATCCATTCATGTTGTTGCAAAGGGCAAGATTTTATTCTTTTTTTGTGGCTGAGTAATATTCCATTGTATGTACATGTGTGTGTATGTGTGTGTGTGTATATATATATATATATATATATCACATCTTTTTTACTCATTCATCTATCCATGGGCACTTATTTTGCTTCCATAACTTGGCTATAATAAATAATAGGGGTATATACATCTTTTTGAATTAGTGTTTTTGTTTACTTTGGAAAAATACCCAGACGTGGAACTGCTGGATCATATGGTAATTCTATTTTTAAAAATTTTTTGAGGAACCTCTATACTGTTTTCCATAGTGACTGCACCAATTTACATTCCCACCGACAGTGCACGAGGGTTTCTTTTTCTCCACATCCTCTCCAATACTTGTTATTTGTTGCCTTTTTGATGATGGCCATTCTGACAGATGTGAGGTGACGTCTCATTGTGATTTTGATTTGAATTTCCCTGATGATTAGTGATAATGAGCATCTTTTCACGTGCCATCTGTATGCCTTCTTCGGAAAAATGTCTATTCAGATCCTCTGCTCATTTTTAAACTGGGTTGTTTGTTTGTTTTGATGTTGAGTTGTACGAATTCTTTGTATATTTTGTATTACTTTTTTATAAGACTGGCATCATTCTCTATTCTGTTAGTGGAAATGGTCTCTACCTACTTGTATGTATAGACAGGGAATTTGAAGACCCATTTTATATCAGATCTACTTTACAGAGAAGCACTTCATAATAACTTCTAGCCAACATCACATTCCACAGAGCTTGGGAAAGCCAGTGCAGTGGGGTATCTGCCCTCCCCAAAAGTGAATGCATCTACATAAGCATTTGGAATCCATTCATGCATAAATCATAGAAGACACTATCATACAATGCTCATGATTATGGTTGTGGAGTCTGAGAACGCTGGGTGAAAATCACAGCCCCACTGTGTCCTAGATATGTGTCTATGAGCAAATGATCCATCCTCTCTAAACACCTGTACACCCATCCACAGAGAGGGAGGGGCTGTTGGAAAGAGTGCACGAGTGAAAAGTTCTTAGGATGCTGCCTGGCGTGCAGTCATTGTTAAAATTGGAATATGGTTGTTAACCCTTATATGCTCTATAGTTTTATAAAAACGTTCACATATTGTTTTCTCACTTGATCCGCACTACAGCCTATGTTCTAGACATTTTTAGTATTACTCTTTCATACATTTTATAAAAAATCTTTAAGCTCACAGACGTTGAAATAATTGATTAAGCTCCCTCAGGCTAGCAGTTGGTGGGACAGGAGTTTTAACTCAGGTATTCATAGTTTAGGATATTTTCGTGGACTGTTGTCAACCAATTTTTTGTTTCCTGCTCCATTGCAATACTCTTTCACCTAACGCATCTTTTAAGTATAAATGGACTTGGATATGTTCCTATTTTCTGAGATGTAGAAGCTTAATGTCACTATATTTTGGTGTCTCAATTACACATTTCACGTGAGTATACACTGGAACTTCTGAGTTAAAATAGAACTTTAGGTCTTGTAATTTAATTATGGAGAGTCTGAAGACATGGTCATTTCTTTTTTAAAAATGCTACATTGATGGACAATTAAAGCACAATCAACTGTACATGTATAAGGTGTACATGTACCTAAACACACATTAATCCATCAGCACGGCCAAGATAAGGAACATTTTCATCACCCCCAGGGTTTCCCGGGTCACACTTTCCTTTTTCCTCCTCTCACCCCTCCCCCATCTTCAGGCAACAACTGATCTGCTTGATATCACCATAGGTAAGTTTGTAGTTTCTAGGACTTTATATGTGAATCATACAATATTACTTTTTTTGGTCTGGTTTCTTTACTCAGCATAATTATTTTGAGATTCGCCCCTGTTGTCACGCACATCAATAGCCCACTCTTTCTTACTGTCCTATAGCCTACTCCCGTAGGGATGTCTGCAATCTTTTATCCATTGTTCTACTGTTGGACATTTGAAATGTTTCTCATTTGGGCTACTACAAAGAAAGCTACTATGGATGTTAGTCTACAAGGCTTTGTGTGGTTATATGATTACATTTCCTCCTCTAGGAGTCAAATGGCTAGGTTATATGGCTGGGTTGGTATATGTATAACTATGTAAGAAACTGCCACACGGTTTTCCAAGGTGGTTTCACCATTTTCCATTCCTACCAGCAGGAGACGACAGTTTCAGTTTCTCCACATTTTTGCCAACACTTCGTAGGTCAGTCTTTCATTTTAGCCATTCTAGTGGGTGGTAGCAGTATCTCCCTGGGGCTTTCACTTGCATTTCCCTAATGACTGATGAGTATCTTTCATGTACCTAAAATGCCATCTGTCTATCTTCTTTTTCAACTTGGGCTGTTTGTCTTCTTATTGAATTACAAGACTTCTTTCTGTGGCCCAGATACAAGTCTTTTGTGGTAGAGGGGATGTTTTGCAAATATTGTTCTCCCAGATCGTGGCTTGCTTTTCCATTTGTGTGACAGTAGGCATGGGAATTTCACTCTGAGCTCTTTTACTCTTAGGACACCCCATTCTTTGCCCTCAATCTCATTGCCCACTGCTTGTCTAGACATGGCTATGGCTGAGCCTTTGGTTCACCACCTCTGCTTCCCGGGCTGGACCTTCTCCCAGTCCTTCACAGCAGTCATGTCCTTGCTGTTCGATCCCTTTAGTGCCCTGTGTCCATCTGGAAGCACAGAGGCCAGGCCTGAGTGGGTGCTAAGATAAGTGACACATTCTGGGAGTTTTCCCTGCACAGAGTCACAGACTTCAGGGGAGTAATTGAGGCCCCGGCCCAAATATAGCCATCTAGGGACAAAACAAAATGTTGACTAGTTTCTGATGTTGGTGAAGAGTGTAGTCATTCTTACTTATTTATCAACTAGCCACTGTGTGTACAGACCTTCCCTATGATTCTAATGGTCAAGAAAGAGAATCTAAACAGCTGACCACAGATTTCTGAAGACTGACACTGCATGCTAATTCCATGACCTACACAGAGCCTGGGTGGTGTGGTTAAAAAAAGATACAAGTGATGCTTTTAGATATGAAAGCCCCACTATTTAGTTCAGGAGATCTTTCTGAAGTGGATGGCATCACCATTCAACATGAGATATTTCCCACAGATCTGGGGCTTTGGGCTCCTCCATTGAGAATACTACATCTGAATTTCTTCCTATGACTTATACACATTTCAGTACTCTAGTTTCCTTCTGATTTGACATAATTATTAAAGGGAAATCATTTATAACAGTTCAAGAATATCAACCTGCTGACTATTTTGTGCCAGAATTTCAGGCATCCTGAGCGTAGACTATGGAATCTCAAATGGTGAGAACAGATGTCAGTTCTGGGTAAGGGCAACTGCGGATCCAATGAGTCCTCAGGCCCAACCACTCCCTATGTCCAGGAATTTCTCAGAATTCACTTTCCAGGCTTGTCCTCCAACCCTGCCCTTCTGAGTGTTAATTCTAAATACAACCTTCCTTACATAAGATAAACAAGTACTCGGGATGCCACGTACAACATGATAAATATAATTAACGCTGCTGTAGGTTATATATGCAAGCTGTTAAGAGAGGAAATCCTAAGAGTTCTCATCCAAGGAAAATATTTTTTCCTATTTCTTTAATTTTGTATCTCTATGAGATGATGGATGTTCACTAAACTTACTGCGATAATCATTTCACGATGCATGTAAGTCAAATCATTATGCTGTACACCTTAAACTTATGCAGTGCTGTATGGCAATTATATCTCAATAAAACTGGGAGGAAAAAAAAATGCAGCAGTTGCCTCCTCAGGACAGATCCTTGGTGCTTCTTCTCAGTGGTGGGAAAATTCGAGAGAGTAACGGAGAAGGCCCAACCCCTGCTTTGTTGCCCTACAGCCTGTTCCGCAATCTCCATGCCTGGAAGGCACCTGGAAGGCGTGTCCTGCGGGGACAAGTTCCCCCTTGTTTCCACATGGTCTCCAGCTGGGGACAGTCATCTGTGGCCAGTCCTTGAGTCATGGATGGACATGCTCACATTCGCCTTTCTTTCTCTGTGGAGTTAATAGTCAATTGTTTCCGCCATTTGGATGCCACTTACTGGAAAATCATGGAACCTACAAAATTTCTATTTTTAGTTTCTTATTTTGAAAAAACCCACATAGGACAGCATTATAATCAAGCATAGTTTCTTTCTTTCTTTCTTTCTTGCGGTACGCGGGCCTCTCACTGCTGTGGCCTCTCCCATTGCGGAGCACAGGCTCCGGACGCGCAGGCTCAGCGGCCATGGCTCACGGGCCCAGCCACTCCGCGGCATGTGGGATCTTCCCGGACCGGGGCACGAACCCGTGTCCCCTGCATCAGCAGGCGGACTCTCAACCACTGCGCCACCAGGGAAGCCCTCAAGTGTAGTTTCTTTTTTAAAACAGAAACTCTGTTCTTTCTGCTTCCAACCTTCCACTGATGTCTACTCCACGGTTGAATCAAGCTGACCTCTGTCTTGTTTCATCCTATAGAAATTAGCTGGTTTTCCTGACAACTTAAGCTGTGCATTTTATGGTGAATTTCAGGTTCTAAGAGAGGCCTTTCTAAGAAATGAGTAACTGAAGAGAGACGACAGACTTAAAGAAAAAGCTAGTGTTTGGCTTCCTGAAGGGAGAGAGCTTTAACATAAGAGGGTGTGAATCATAGGAAAGCCTGGTTATAAAAACATGAGTTGGCAGGAAGGAGTCTCGGAAGGTTTTGAAGGTAAATTCCAATTAGAAGATAAAAGAAAAAGAAACCTATTGCTAAAACAAGGTTGTGTGATGATCTTTGCAGCTGGGAACATGATTAGAATGCAGAGGTGATAATAAAACACAAGTGGGGGAGGGAAACTTTAAAGAGCTGAATAAATAAAGAGGTAAGGTAAAATATTTTAAATCATGTTTAATGAGCTTGAGATTTCTAAGCCAAAAAGCAGAACTGAAAAGCGCCGAGATAAAATTTTACAAGAACTTAAATGCACCTCTTCCCTATAATGAGGTGGGGGATGGGAAGAGACAGGAGGGCCCTTCTCAAAGGGCTGCAGCGAGGAGAGTCAAGGCGCGATCGAATGTCCAGTAGGTGGGAGGTGGAAGGGAGTGGGGGGCTCCCCTCGTGCCTTGCCTCCCTGCCCCTCCCTGCTGTAGCTGCTTTTCTGCCTGATTGTATGCAAAACACCTCAAGTCATTCTTAGCCGCAACCTCCCTGCATCCTGACTCAGGTCGCTGTGCGCTGAGCTGTGGCTGGCAGGTCAGCTCGCAGATTGACACCCTGCCACGCCATTGATTGATCACCTACTCGTTTGGTACTTAATCATACCTGGCGGCATATGCCACTTTATCTTCGAGATGAATGTGGTTTGTTTCACCAGCGGGATTGTAAGCACCGTGAGGACAACGGACCACAGTATCTCCGTCTTTGTTTTTCCCACCGCACCCAACCAATTGCTATAAAAAGAGAAAGCAATTGAGAAAAACCACACAGGATGGAGAACTCTGTCCCATAGCTGTTCGTTTCTAAAGGGTCTTCAGGCAGAAGACCGTCCAGATGCGGGGCTATAGCTCCAGGAATCCTGCAGTCCTCAGACTGATCCTGATCGTCTTATGGGTCCAGGGACTAAAGAACGGTCAACACAGCGCATCTAATCAGCACTTGAGTTGTTGCTGTTTTTCTACGTGAGAGAGGGAGGGAGAGGCTGCCTTCTGTACTTCCTTCTCATTGGGGATGGTCAGCTGTGCCTCCAATTGATGGGTTCACATTGCTGAGGAACGGATAGGGGAAGGTGGGCGCCATCACCTGATGGGGTGCTCTGGACTCACGTCTGAAACTGGGCTCCTAGCAGATGAGTTTTCCCATCCTTGGGATTCAACAGGGATTTTTCACTTAGCAGTTTAGATAAGAAGCATGCTGTGAAGAGCCAATCATGTGCTGGTTAAACTACATAGAAACATGTGGTGGATGGCATATGTGATGTTCAGACCTGTCTTCCTCTGTAACTGTCAGTTCCCCTTCATTATGACCCGGGTCACTGCTCTCAACGATCAGGTTTCTCTCCAGGTCCACATCTTGGTCTTAGCCTTGAATATTTTGTTCTTGGATTTTTGCTTTCCTAATTCTTGAGTTTCATGCAGTCTTTCCTGCTTTTCATATGAGGGCCTTCATTAGCTCAATGCCTCTTCAAAGTGGTAGGTATTCGGACTGGCAGCAATGTTACGTACATGGCAACTGTGGATGCAGATAGGTTCTCTTTGTGCTATTCCATTCCCTGCCTTGAATCTTACTCTTTCAGCTGTCTCAGTTCTGGACCACAGCACAGACTCGGGTGATTGCTGGGACAATGGTAGCGATTGTTGTAGGAAGAAGGTTTGTCTTAATCGGAGCTGAACTTAGATGGATGGATAGGATTCAGACAGGTAGAAAGGAAGAAGACACAAAGGCTCCTTCTCAGGGTTGCAGGCAGATCAGAAAGACCGTAAAGAAGAGACTGGAAAAGTGGCCGGGCTTTGGGCTGTGGATGAGCTAAATGCCAGGTGGAGGGTTTGGCCGTCCTCCCACCACTGTGACAGCTGGGGGACTGGGGAGCTGGGGGCTGGGGTAATAAACGCTTAGGAAGAAGATGAGAGTGAATTGGTATAGAACTTGCTTCTTTAAATCCAACACCACACTGCTACCTGTTAGAAAGCTTATGTGGCCCAGGAGGAGGGCACTCAAACCACAGCTGGTCATCCAGCAAGAACCAGAGAAGGTCTGTGAAGATGAAGTGCATAGGAGTTTAGGAGTTGGCTTTGAAACTGCTTCCTG
Organism: Monodon monoceros; assembly: GCF_005190385.1. NCBI lineage: Eukaryota > Metazoa > Chordata > Mammalia > Artiodactyla > Monodontidae > Monodon > Monodon monoceros. The sequence goes on from NW_021703778.1 coordinate 16,617,961, forward strand.
CACTGGATAGAAACTTAACATTTTCTATACAATTCCTATGTTAGTTTTCTCAAAGTAGAAAGACACTGAAAACTGTCCATGCCAGATGGAGGTGAATTCTGTGCACCACGATCAAATAGCATCCCGGCAAAGGGAAATGACTCCTGGGCTTTGCTCCTAATAACAGCTTCAAATTCCTACAGGACCCATTCAACTCTGGGAAAGACCTATTGACCTTTGGAAGCACATACGATGGTGATTTGGCTCAAAGAAAAAAATAAGCTTTCTGAGAACTCTGGAATATTCTTCAGTTTGACATCTGTTCTAAGTAATGGAGGTGCGATTTAGAAGTGAAGTAACCTCATACTCATCCTGTAGAAGACAGCAACCAAAACAGTATGTTTCATGATTTATTTTAGTTTCTCTGAAACACCAGTGCAGATCCCGCTACAGCGGCATAATGAATGGTTTGCGCTGGAACCTGCGGGGAGGACAGTGGAGGGAGTTTGGGCTCTGATAACAGACGGCCTGAGCTTGTTCTGCATCCTCTCTTTAGGTGCCTCTGTGACCTTCCAGGTCTCAGTGTCCCTTATCCACAAGTACTTGTTAGGAGGATTCCTTGAGATGGTGCTTTGAAATATGTGTTCAATAAATATACCAATTACTAGAAGATCTATCAATGCCTTCTTAGCAAAGCCCTTCCTGAAAAAGGACTTAGTTTTATTTTTAACAAGCAAGTTAATCAATGGGAAACATTTTGTACAAACAGGGGATTTAATATATCCCCAGATTATTGAATGCTGTAGGATACATTGATGGAGTTGGAAGAAAACGTGTAGGGAGGTAGCACAGCCTTGCTGGATAGTTGGTAAAGCACAAATTCCACAGTCCTTTGGAAATAGGGTCCTTACAGCTCATTATCATGTATCAGGGAGGTTTTTAAAATTCCCAGGAAGGTTCAGAGGAGGGAATGGCTATAAATGTACCTGACCCCAGGCGACCCTGGCCCTGGAAGTTCGCAACAGCCTTCCAGTTGGATGGGCCAGAAGGTCATTTTTTTAAGAGAATAGGAAAGGCACTAATGTGGGAACTGCTTAGGAAAGCATGTGGTCGTTGCCGTTCTGAATTCTTCTGGAAAGAGAGAGCAGAAGAGTTGAATCATTTTAATGAGGGTTGCAAATTTCAGAAGTTCAACGGGTTTCTGTATCTGGGAACCCAAGCAGAAGATCCAGGAAGTAAGAGAAAGAAATCAGGAAGAAAGATGGAACAATTGACTGGGTTTTGGTGCAGTCTATTGTGTCAGTGTTAGGCTCTATCCGTTCCTTAGTATTCCTGCGAGTTTTCTTTCCGATTTTCTTCCAGGAGTCTTCCTGTGTGTTTGGGGTTGGGGCATGTCCTTACCGATGGACCAGTAGTACCAGGTGCCTACTCTGCATCATGTGTCTCATATATATCCTCTCCGTTGATCTTCACAGTAGCCTTGTAAGGAAGAGACGAGAACATTCATTTTACAGATGAGGAATCTGAGGCTCAGAGATGGTAGGCAATTTGTTTAAAGTCACACAGCTCAGACATGGTAGGTTGAAATTCAAACACAGCTGTACCAGAGTACAATGCCTATACACTTTCCTCTACTTATTCCAGGATCTCAGAGGAGGAAAGGGGAACAGTTTATGTCAGAGGAACTCATTTGTCCAAAAAGCGTCTAAGAATATATTTTATTGCACTCATTTCTAAAGCCTAGTCTGTTCACAGAGGACTCCAAACACAGTTAACTGGGTACTACCTTCCTGCATGGAGAATAACTGGAGCAGCTCTTCAAAACCACCTGAAATGTAGGTAACTTGAGGGATGGAACTTGAAAGGGCTTGTGGTTACTAGTAAGCACAGTAAATAAAAGTGAAGTTCATTAGTAAGAAGAAGAGAGAGATAACGTTTGAGAGTTAGGAAGGCCTAGGAAGGTAGGATAACTTGTTCCCTTGGGGATTTCAGCCAGCCGTTCGTGGCTACAGCACAGTCAGTTGTAGAGAGGTTTCAGATCTGTGTGCATGTACACTTTTGAAAAAGTTCAGTTGGTTTATTTGCAGAAAGATGCCCAATCTACAAAGGGGGCAATTTCCATTTGGAGCTGAAACAGTTATATAGAAACTGCCACAATTTAGTCCATTCACAATTAAGAAGCTGCCCATATCAAATTAGATGTTCATGTTTCTTCTCTATTTTATTTCTATATTTAGTTTATTCCCGTCCAAAGATGTATAACCAAAAGATTATAAAGAAGGAGAGGAAGAAAGAAAGAAAGATATTTCTCTTCTCTATATGTGCATTTTATCAGCACAGCCTCAGCTTGAGATCCCTTGGGGAAAGCCTTTCAAAACAGGCAGAATGATGTCCTTCCTGCCCCAACATAACTTCCCAGCTGGCAGGGGAAAACTACATATTGTACCCTAAATAACAACCGAGAGAGTAGATAATAATCACTTCCCAAGGGCACTCGCTTCAGCTTCCCTCAGAAAGGGCTGTATAAGCAATCTTGAAGTTACTATTAACTCTGTATTTTAGAAGAGACACAATGGATTCCTGTCCTTACTTATTAGAATGACTGTACTGCTTTTTTGCAGGTAAGTCTCCATTTTTACTTAACAAACTATAGCGCAAGTGGCCTAAGGCACAGGAACAGCCAGAGTGGAGCAGATCACATCTGGGTGAAGATTCATGAGCGGGAAGAAAAGTCTGCAGAGGGGTTCAAATTTCTTTCTTGGTCCTCCTCCCAAGATGTTCTTGTAAGTGCAAAAATCCTGTGATGGCCACAGCAGTAGGTATGAAAACCACACGTTTCGATGCAATACAACTCTACACAATTCTTATCCGGAAGCTTATAAGAAACACGTGCCACTTTCTTAGAAGCATCTGACTGTAAGCAAGTGTAGCCTGGAAAGGCTTCTCTTGCTTTTCCCAGTACTCAGAAATGCTGTTACCCAGTCCCTCAGGTAGCTGATGTGTGAGAACTCAAATACCCCTTTTCTTTCTGTAAGAACCACACAGGCCGACATCCTCAGGGCTTCTGCAAACTGGCACAGAGTGGCCCTGCCCTGTCACAGCTCTTTAATGGACGCCTTGGAGAAGGACTCATAGCTGAGCCTTGGCAGGCACCCCAAGCCTGCCATCCTCCCTGCCAGAGGGTTCTGCTAAAAAGCCAGAAGTGGTTAGCACTATTTTTATCAAAGGCAAATAGAAAATAATAATTTCCTCAGGATACACATCCTCTCAGAAAAAAATAAAAAGTCTCGTTTTGACAGAAAAAGGAAATGGATAAAGAGAGTCAGTTGAGAGTCCTCTTCGTTTCTACATGATCAACTTTCCTCCCACCATAGCTGAGAGATTCTTACACTTGAAAGGGGTCTCCCAAGCTGGGTCAGTGCTTTCTCCACAGCTTTGATCCCTGCAGATAAGCAGTTACCTATTTTCCAAACTTGCCAAGAATGGAGATTGCCCAGCCTCCCCTGGCACCTAGCTCTGGTGCTTAACAGCTCTCACTGCCAGGAGATGCTTCCCGGGGCCACCTCCTCCCCCACCTCATGTAGTAATTTGCCTCTGCTTTCTCCCACTGCCTGTGCGTCAAGGTCCTTCACAACCTTGACAGCTCAGAGCCCATCACTTCTCACACCTCCCTTTCCAGACCAAACCCAGAAAATGTTCTTTAACGTTTCCTTTGGGGTCCTAGTTTCTCAGCTGTGTTTTCAGCTTACCTCTGAACCCTGCCACATTCTACTTTTCCTCTCCTGAAGAGAGGCTGCCATGATGGGAAGATCACCCTGGGGTCCCCCACACTCCAATTTCCGGATTTGTATTTTGGGTCCAGAAATAGCTCAGTTAACTCAGGGTCACAATGGAATTTTTTGACTAGCTCCTAAAAATAGTACTGGGAAAAAATATTTCTCAATTTTAGGTATCTATGGGAAATTAACTAAAAATTCCCCCTGTCCCCCATAGAATGTGTTAAAAATAAACAGAAGTCCCGAATCATCTGTTTTCTGCTCTAAATTTTGGTTGGGTAGAAAAGAATGAAATATTGCCATTTGCAGCAACATGGATGGACCTAGAGATTATCATACTAAGTGAAGTAAGTCAGACAGAGAAAGACAAATATCATATGGTATCACTTATTTGTAAAAAAAAAAAAAAAGATACAAATGAATTTATTTGCAAATCCAAAACAGACTCACAGACATAGAAAACAATCTTATGGTTACCAAAGAGGAAATGGGGGGAGGGATAAATTAGGCATTTGGGATTAGCCAATACACACCACTATATATAAACTAGATAAACAACAAGGACCTACTGTATAGCACAGGCAACTATATTCAGTACCTTGTAATAACCTAAAATGGAAAAGAATCTGAAAAAGGATATATATATGTACAACTGAATTACTTTGCTGTACAGCTGAAAATAACACAACATTGTAAATCAACTATACTTCCAATAAAAAATTGAAAAATAAGCTATGGCTGGGTTTTTGAAGGTGAAGAATCGTTATGGAGGAATTAGCATCAAATAAAAAAAACTCATCCATAGCTTCGTATCTTGTTCTGGTGATGTTAATGTGAAAGACATAATTTATTATCCTGAAATGTTAAAATTTGACATAAATGGGTGGCCAGATAGATGGATGAGTCAAATTAAACAGGAGGAAAGAAACCAAATAGTTGCTGAAGAGTCTTGGAAAGTTCCATGGAACTGTTAGTGTTTTTCATTAATCACCAGTTAAAGCCCAACAGTTGCCCACATACATAGCTGTTCTGGAGATGTGCCGGGCCCCTTACCCAGGTCTGAACTACCTCAGGGTGTTCCTGACTCAGGAGTTTATATTCTATGAAATCTGCTTCTGCGTGGACTGAACAACTGCTTGGCATTAACTTGTCACATGTAAAGTATAAGTTACTGCCGTGCCAAAGACATCCTTTAGGCTTAGTATCAGTTTCACCTCTTGGTTGGATCCTCCCACTCTAGAAATGAACCAGTGAGACCATTCCAGATTTTCCAAGCATCTTAAATAAAGGAAATTCCAGCTCACGATGTGAAATCCTCTTGCAGAGAAAAGGAAATATGACCCAAGCTGGTGACTTATTCTGATAAATAGCTTGAAAATTCAGAAAAAAATCAGAAGGATCCTGGTTGTAAAGAAAATTGGCGATTAATTCATGAGTTAGAGCACACTCTAAATATTCTCTTCGGAGGTTTAACTTATGTATGATAGCACATAGGTTGTTGACATGTTGTTTTAAAAAATAGGGAGTTCCCTGGCAGTCCAGTGGTTAGGGCTCATCACTTTCACTGCCATGGCCAGGGTTCAATCCCTGGTTGGGGAACTAAGATCCTGCAAGCCATGCAGTGCAGCCAAAAAAATTTTTAAATTTTTTTAAAGTTAAAAAATAATCATTGGTTACCTTTTTAGAACATTTACTTCCATGGAATAGACAATGTAAGATGTTATCTAATTAATTCTTATGAGTGAGATCTGGTTGGTACAGAGTTGGTTAGATAAATTATCACCACTTCAAATGGATAAAAGTGAAAGAAATTTAAGAGTCCCTCTAAGGTCACAGATGACTCAGTGGTGGGGTGTTAATTCATACCCACTATGCAGTGAGGGGACTAACATCCTATTTGTCTTCCAAAATACATTATCCAGAAGCCCTCTTTCGGACAAAAGGCTTAATGTCTTTTGTTTCCCACTGCTAGGGCCTGAAGTTATTCAACCAAGAAGATAAAATCACAGACTGTAAGGGCTGAACAAATCTTGGAGAGTTTAATTCAGCTTTCCCCTTTCTGTAGACAAGGTAAATTAGGCCTCTGCAAGATTATTAAAAATCAGGTGTAATTCACGTCTACAGCCTGAGTCTTCTGGCTCCCCTGTTACACCAACTGAAAGCAACGGTGAACTTTATTTCATTCATGGAGTCTCAAAACAAACTCAAAGTCCATTTAGGCCAGGATGGCTCTTTTCTTCTCATGCTCAACACTGCTGGTGCCTATTTTGGGGCTGACTGTTAAAAACGCTCAACTGTACATAAGGTACCACGTGTTTCTTCTGGTAAATCAGAAGTTGTTTTTACGTTGTATTTGGGGGCAGATTGCATCTACTAGCATGACACAATATCACAAATGTCCAATATGGCCCCCTCCCCACACAGAGGCATTCCATCCTGCCTGTTGTAGGCAACTGCTCGCAAGAAACACGCACCATGTGAAAAAGTCATTACTGCCTTGCGTAAGGAATGAAACAGATTCCATCAGCATGTCTAAGCTTTTGCAGATAACAAGACAGCAATGGCTTGGCTTACTAAGAATACTGCAGGTTTTTTTTTTAACCTTTCGAAAATTCATTCTCGTCTAATGATTAGGTATGGGTAAAAGTGAGTTAAGTACTGCCTGACGGTTGGCTCAATAGAAGCTCTGTAATATCACCTCTCCTGGTCTTCTTTGATATAGAACCAGCCATCTGTATCGACGGCTTCTCTGCCTCTTTAATAAGTTGTAAATTGAGTAACATAATTCTTCCCATGTCCAAGGCTAGTCAGCCAAAATACTGTGTTCAGAAATTGGCTGGCTGTGTGTTATAACTTGTCTGTCATCACCTTCTTTCATTACAGTCCTGTGGCTGGTTTCTGGAGACTGTACGGACCTATTCACTAGAGGTTCACTTAATTTGGGTGTGTGCTACACGTTATTCTGTGCTCGTGTTAGACCAAAATGTCACATTCCACAACTGTCTCCAGATGATCACCAAGCATGGAAAAGGATTGGCTTGGGGGTTTGCCAAGGCTCCTTCTACAAGACTTGTCTATTCGCAATTGATAAGATTGATCAAATCTATCAACTTCTGTCCCTTGTGCTATAATTTCACAGAAATGGCCTATTCTTGAGCCTCGTAGTTTATTCTCCTTTTCCTTGTGAATATATCTGAAAAGAACACTTGTAAGATATAAGTCCAGTAAAAGAAAGGCCTTTCCTGTGGATTAACCTTTATTAGAGCTTTCCAGAAATGAAATGGACAACTTTTTAAAGAGAGGATGCTTGGTTGTGGAAGTATTTATAAAGAGAACAGATACCCATGTTAACCTGAAGGTTGAAATAGATACTTTCTAGAACTCCTTCTGAAGCTAAGATTTGTTGAAACTATACTCACTTAGTTCAATGTAGGGGAGCCCAGGGAAGAGTAATAAATATAAATGGAAGGTTTTTGTTTTATTATCATAATTATTAGTTTTACTCAAAAAAGTAAAAATGTTCTTTTTTGTTTTTGTTGTTGAGTCATGTGGGATAAGGGTTTTTGTTTTGGAACAAGAAAAGGGCAATTTAGTTTGTATGGCGTATGGGAAATTACCTTAAACTGGGACACACTTCACAGATCCTTCTGTAAGAGCAGGTCAAGACTGGCTTAGCGTTTCCTTAAGGAAGGAGGTACCGCTGTATAAGCCCAGGCAAAGGTAAGGTGCATCAGATATACAGATCATCTCCCTAAATATTTATGAGGCAGCCCTTTTCTTGAGCCAGCATAAACAGGTAACTACTGCATCTTTGGGTTGATGTGGTAAACAACTCAGCCATCGGCCGGTAGAGCGTATCTGTGGGCTCACAGTTGAAGTGAACCGTGCAGGGAGGAGGGACACAGAGGAAATGCAGTTTCATTTCCCAGTAACTCCCCCGATGGGAATTAAGGTGGGAGCTGAGGAGAACATCTGGAAAAATAGCAGCCTGCAAACTTCAGAAGGATGGGGACTTCAGAAGGCCCACTTCACAGCACCTTGAGTCCCAAACACTTTCTGGCCATTGTACAATATGAGTGAACACTCCTCCAGGGATGAATCATGGTTTTAGAGTTTTAGGTAATCTCTGCATAGGACACAGAACCACAGCCGTGCTATATCACACCAGTTTATTATAATAAAGCTATGTGACATCTACCAGCCTGAACACAAAGACATTGGCAACTGCATGGAAAGAAAAAATCCAAATGTTCATTCTCAGAGAATCATCACTGATGGACTTGATCTCTGTCCATCTTCGCTATAATTACAGGACAACGTTGAGCTTATCAAAGGCTCTCAGAATATCACCACCGAGATCTGTCTCTACGCCTTCATGAATACAGTGATTAATAAAGCACGTTCAAATGATTATAATCCTGGGCAGTGATCCACATGACTGTGAATTAATACCAAATAACCAAAATAATTTCTATATGGACATGTGGTCACACAGAAAGTGGTGGGCACACGGCTGAGCTTCAAGAGAAGCCTGAGATGTAATCACTTTCCTGTATTTGTGTGGTCCTGATCACATGTACGATAAACTGAGGACAAGTCCCTCACCATGCTGAGCCTCAGTTTTCTGATCTGTGAAATGGGGACGCCCATGCAGGCCCTTTCTCTTGGAGGCTTGTGAAGGTGGTAATCAGTTATCATCTGCTTCCTCCCCACGGCTTGTCAGAAAGTCACGTATGTAAGAGAAGCGAGCGCCTGAGCGTTAGAGTGAATGACCAAGCTTTTTATGCACAGCACTGCAGGCATCCAGCCCTCCCCTGACTGGGCCTCTGCACAGTGCCCCGCATCCACTGAGCCATGGCAAGCCCTACCAGGAGCAAGCCCAACAAATGCAAACATCTGGAGAGTTCTCACTCTCAAGTGTCTTACAGAAAATAGAGCCAGGAACTCTATCTAGCACTCAGTTTGCTAAGTGTCCCATGGATGTCAAATACCGAGAAACGTGGCTGTTTAAAATCCCAGGGAATAAGACTTCCGCTCAGCAGCTTTCCAATGGACACGCACCACACTCTGTGAAGCAGGAGCCCTCCACTGCGTGGTCTGGTCACGGGGATTGCCCACCAGCCCTCCCCCACCCCCACCCCCAGCCCGGTCTCTGCTTCGAGGGACAGAGACGCCTGGCTGATGAGGCCAGGCTGGTCAGCTTCTGCGGCGTGTTAATATGCTGGGCGCCGATAGAGGGCAGTGTTGCACGTCTGCAAAAGCCCACGCTCCACCACCTAACAAGACCACCTAAGCACTTATCTCCGGTCCTCCTGCAACTCCAGCACCAGTTTATTAACGAACAGGAGCAATTAAAGCAACTACGCCACGAAACAGATGGCTTCTGGTCAAAGCTCATTATTGCTACATCACCACTTTGATACTGGAAAGGGCTTCATAATAATTCATCATTATTCCTCACCAGTATTTCTCTGCAGAAGGCCACATTAGCCTCACTTTTCAGAAGACAGATCCAGAGAGGCTAACTGCATGGTGCGAGTCTTTCAGTCCAGAACCAGACAGAGCTAGAAAGAACACTCGGGGTTTCTGCATTATGCTGGGGAGTTCTCAAAATGCTGTCTTGGAATGAAAACCACCCATGGCCTTCCTTTGCTCATGATTAATTGGGAATGGTTGTCTAGCTTAGCGAGTCACTGGGACTTCACAGATGGGACCCCTTTCCCCACTGTACCCTAACTGCCATTTATCTCAGTTAAGGTTGATAACTGGTGACCAAACCAGCTAATTAAGCCCATTCTGCAGCACAAGGAAGGGGTTAGAGGGGGATGGGAAACAGACACATACAATGGAGCCAAACAGTGTAACTGATTCAAGTGATTAGGGGTATCAAGAGTTTCATCCTTCAGTGTTTCCTCCCTGCTATGAGATAACTGAGAACAGCTTGTCCAGAGCTCAGGAGCTGTCAGATCTCTCTCTTGCACTCTCCCACCATCGACCCCTGACTTCTACAGAATCTCCTTTTGCATCCAACATTCTCAAGGCGTTGAATCACTTTTTGGCTAAGCATATGTTGGCTTTGGTGTCACCTACACACAGAGCCTTGCTGCTTTATTTGAGGCCTGATGACACATTCTCTTATGTAATGTGCTGGCAGTCAAGTAAGACTCGAAACTTCCCTGTTATGTATGAAGTGTCGTCTCTAAGGTGGAGACTTTCTTGCAAAATGGCATTGATAATAAATTGATAAGTGGAATCGGCTGACAAAAAGCACTATAACAATTCAGGCTCCTCTCGTTGCCAATTTATCTCTAAAACACCGTTAGGCTAAAGAAGGCTTTCTGGCCTAAGTAAGTGCCGTTGTGTATTTCGGAATGACAGATTAAAATAAGGATTTGCAGTCAAACCCTGCCAGTAAGCGTGCACTTGTCGCTTGTTGCAAAGTGGTCGAGTGGAGCACAGGGTCAGGCCTGGATGCTGGCACACCAGGCAGCGTAAGTATCTGGTTTGGGGCTGTGAAAAATTTCTTTCTCTGGTGGTAGCTCTGTCTGGCACCTCCTTCAACCACCTAAAAAGACTGTTGGCCCCCAGATAACCAAGTGTTACTTTCGCTCTTACTAAGCGCTGTGCCAGTCTCGGGGCAGTCGGAAAGGGTGGAGGAAAACATGGTGCTTTGATGGCTCTGGCCTGGTCTAAAGAGACACACCCAAGTCTGAAGAGTTTGTACCCACATCCTTTCCACTACAGCTGGGTTGCTTGTGGCAATCAATTTTGCAAGATCTGTCGGAGGCCGTGCCAGCTAGTACTCAACTGGCACGATCTCGATATAAATGGGCCATATGCTGGCGGCATTCTGAGACCACTAGAAAACCATTTGGCCCAAAGTCTGGACAAGTTTCTCCGATCCAAAATGGCACCTTGTATCCAGGTGCCTTGGATGCAGCCAACTGTTTCATCTCAAGACATCATCAAACATCAGACACAAAAGAACTCTCAAAGCTGATGTAGTCCAACTGCTCAGCTCACTTTATGCACAAGGACACTGAGGTTCAGGGAAGTGCAGACTTGTCCCAGGTTGAGGCGATGGGCGGTAGAGAACAGACTCTGCTTCCAGAGTCAGAGGTTCAAGTGTGACTCCTCCAGTTGCCCTTGAACAGACCTCTCTGACACCTGCATTACTCTTTGATACCTTTTGAGCTGTTGAGAAGATGACACGGATGAGCACTCTTATTTCCGTGTGCCTCAGCACTGCCTGGAAGACTTGATAGACATGCTGATTCTGGACTCCCTGCCAACCCTCCAGCAGAGGTTCAGAGTCAGGTTTCCATGGGTCTGTCTTTGAGGAGCATGGTGAAGACGGTTATGTTATGATCTTTGCTGTCTCGGTGTGGCATGGCATCCCGTTGGGTTTCTTCACTCTGTTTTCTAGGTGTGATCCTGAGAATGTAGCCTCACTTTACTAAGTAGGAATAATGGTTGGCTTCATCCACCTTCCATTCCATCTCCATCTCTCCTCCCTTTGCTCTATTCAGGATATAGACATACACAGCCTGTCTAGCTGCTTGCCTTATTAAGGCCGCCAGAAGGTCTGACCTTGCAAGTAAGTGTGAACCCATGCCAACTTCATGGAGCATGGGCCATTCATTATGTCCTGGCTTGCTTGCTATGTTCCATCACGAGCATAGGACTAGACACAGTGGGACTTCCATTCAAGCGTCTTGTTGATGAAGATGTTACATGGTACCCATAAAATCCTGGTGCTTCTCCATGGTCTAACACTTAACATTGTCCACGTAACAGAACACACTTGTTAATTGGTATTTAAGGACAAACGCATGTACATTTTCTAGGCCACCCCAGTGGCACTCAATATATTTTTATCTCTGATTCTGACCATAACAAATTTTCTACCATTCTTCTAGAACTAGAAAGATTATAGTCAATGACAACAATTAGAAGATCATTCACTATGTAGTTTCTGTTTTGCCTATAATTTGAGTTATTTATGTTTAAAATAACGTACTTCAAAATAGTTCAACACTGTCCAAACACATTATAAAGACCTAGAATTTCTTTTTTAAAAATGTTCTGATTTTGTTTATTGAAAAGACAAAATTACAATCAAGGAAAATTGAAGAGAAAATAATCCATTATTTAAGCATGTCAGATGATTGTATTCTCTTCAGTTTCCTTTCTGTCCTTGTTCATAGCCTTGCAATTCAAGAAGGTTTGTTTTCTAGTCTCAGCTCAGCTATTAGCAAGTATGATCCTGAGAAAGGAGCCTGTTTCTACTTTAATAAGTAGAAATAAATGTCCATCTCATTCATGTCATGGGGTGGTTATGGGAACCTGGGACTCATACAGGTGAAAATGGTTTGCATATTATGAAGTGCCTTAAATGCCAAAAGGATTGTTATTTTGATCAAAGGCTCTCATTTCATGATGATGTTCTGCATCTCTTTAAAAAGCTGTTGGCATCTGTTTTTAGAGGATGACAAAGGTAAAATGAAGAAAGATGAAAGTATCTGTAAAGATTTCAGAGTATCTGACCCAAAGAGGAAAAAGCTGAAAAGCTACTTAATACCTGCGAGGATGTGAAGTCCTATGATAAAGTGTGAGTGGGAACCAGCTGTTACCTATCTCTTCAGAGGTCAGATAAAGAAGTTACGGGCTTCATTTTGAAGAGGGTATTTAAGTTTTCTTAAGATCAACTTCCTGACTGTAGGGATTTTTAGCAACTGGAAAGGGCTAGCATAGCACGAGCCTCCTGCCTTGTGTCTTGAAGAATGTTACGTTTGTCTGTTGTCATGTACAAAATACCCCAAAACTTCATGGTGTGAAACAAGCAAGCACAATTTTATGATGCTCCTGGATTCTGTGGGTCAGGGATTCAGACAGGCCACAGAATGGTTTGTGTCTGCTCCACACTGGCTGGGGCCTCAGTGTGGAAGATTCAAAGGTCTGGGAGGAACTTACATGATGGGTCGGAATCATCCATAGGTGTCTTCACTCACATGTCAAAGTTCTGGGGTCATGTTGGGCATCTGTCTCCATGTCCAGTTCAGATGTCTCCAGGTGGTCATTGCATTGGCTTCTCCAACATGGCAAACTTGGGGTGGCTGGACATCTTACACGTGGCTCTGGGCTCCAAGAACAAGTACAAAAGCTGCGTGGCTTTGAAATCACGAAGTGTCACTTGTGCTCACCTAAGATGGTGGAAGTAGTCAGAATACCATATCCAGATTCAAGGGGAGGGAATGCTGATGTTACTTCTCAATGGCAGACTGTTGAAGAATTTGCAGCCATGTTTGAAAACCACCACAAAGAGCTGACTGTAATTCATTTATTCATTCAACCAACCAGCATTTCTCAAGCACAGATACCAGGTTCTGGGCTGCGAGAGCTAAGAAGAGCTCAACACATCCCTGCCAGCCTGGAGGAGTCTCTGGGCTGATGGTGGTGGAGAAGGGGGCAGAGTCAAGGTGATAAACTTGGGGAGGGACCCTGTGAAGCCCACCCAGGTTTTCTACCACGAAGACCCTTCTCTCTGGGACTGAACACTCTAGGGGAAAATTCTTAGTCCTTCTGAATCCAACTAAGCTACAAGTAGTTTTTCCATTTGTTTTTATTTCTAGCCTTTGGCTTGTGCTTTCTGGGTTTCACAATCCAGGGATCCCTAATCTTTGGCAATGAGTCCCATTCTAAATGTAAACAGATGGAGAAAGTGCCAGATTGGAACATGCTGACACTGGTTGGGCAAGTGCAGCTGCATTAAACAACTCGGTTTGCTGAGCTCTTTCCCATAGGACTCAGAAGTTTCACACTTGGGAGGCACACAGCTAATGGCTTTCACAGGGTCCACCCAGGAAGGGCTGGGTGGCTCCAGCTCAGTTCAGTAGACATTTGTAGAGCAGATAAGAGCCCCGTTGGTGAGCTTTCAGGGGAATACACCAGGTTAGCCGTAGTGACCTTTAATTATTTCTTTTATGTTCTCCAGCTTTTCGCAGGGCAGATAATACAATGAAGCTACCTCAAACCGAACTCCTGCTGCCACCACTTAAAATAACTTCGTGACTGAGACGAACCCCATTGACTCAGAATCAGATTTCGATTTGTTCTGTCTCTTCCCCATCCTCCCTTCTTGGCACAGGGAAGGGCTGGATGAGCTCAGTTCACTTTCCAGCCCAGTGCAGGGCTTCTGTTTTTTGCTTTCCTCGGTCAGGGCCGGAGGAAGTAATACTCCATTGCTGGTGGTGAGAGCTGTCTGTCCAAAGCATCACTTACCCCAAAATCTCTCCCTCTGGCTGAACAAAATGTTCATCAGTAACTAATGTGCAGTCCCCATAGTCTTGTGGCACGGTTGCCTCTGGAAGGTTTGGTAAAAGTAAAATGCCCCCTGGTTACATGGATAAACTCATGAACAACAGTGGCCATAATAACCAACATGTATTGAGCATGCAGTAGGTGCTTGGCTGACGTCTTTTCTTGCAATACCTCATTAAATCCCTGCTGTATGAGTGACAACTTGATGAGTCAGTCACTTTTGTTATCCTTGTTTCATAGAGAAGAGCACTGGGGCTCAGGAGGTGACACAGTTTGCCAAAGGTACTGTGGATATGCTATCAGAGCCAGGAGTTGAACCCAAGTCTGTCTTACTCCAAAACTCTTGTTTATAACCACTGCACAGCAGTTACACAGTTGGCAAAGAGTGGGAGTTTGGGAGTTTGGGATACTACCTGACAGGTATGTGTTGATGGTGTGGTCTGGGGTAGGAGAAAGAACATGGTGTTCTTCCTTAGGGACACCAAGAAGATGAAAAAATAGAATGTGGGGGATGCTGAGCATAAACCCAGATATTCAGCATTTATTGAACACCTACTATGTGTAGGTACACAGTGAAGTCAGGAGTAGTGTACAGGGACCAGCAGGAGTCACTTATGAGAGACAGGAAGAAGACCTTTCGTCAGCCTCAAGAACAACAGTGTGGGTGCTTTCTCCTCTGGAAGACCTAAGCACCTTGGGGTCAACCAAGCTACTTACAGATCCCAGTCCTCAGGGCTCCACACTGGACCTCCCAGACCAGCTGCACCCCCAGTCTCCCTGACTCAGCCCCTGAAGTCACAGAAGATGTCTGTAATATTTGTGTGGAAGAAATAAGAAGCAAAAGCAGGACCCCAGAGCCCTGGGGGCAGCGACCTTCTGCAGAGTGGCCTGGAAACCCACAAGAGCCCCCTGTGGGAGCGGCAGGAACTTTGCTGTGGACACAGTGGATGGAGCAGCTGGGCCCTTGGAATGTTGTCATCTGGGGCTTGTCTCTGATGGACTGGAAGTACTTTCCTCCAGTGAGAGCACAGTGGCGACCAAGAGAATCGATGGAGCGAGGGGGCTTGGAGGTGCTGGAGGAATCATACATATTTTATACTGTGGAATCGAATGGGAAACGCAAAGTGATTTCTTTTTCAAATGGAAGTGGCGGAGACTTGATTTCATTTAAGATTAATAAGCGCACTGCCCAGTCATCAGAACTTGGAGACAAAGCAAGATAAACAGCCAAGATGCTGAGGCACGAAGATGGAGCTGGGACATCCAGAGCTGCAAAGGGGTGTTTGGGCATCAACACCACAGGCCACGAGGTGGGCTGACGGGCAGGCACCTCTTCGTTCATATAATATGTTCCCGGAAAGTGTGGAGAAGCTGGGACATTATTTTCAAAGCACCAGGAAGATTCTGGTAACGCTTATGAAGTTACTTATATAATGTGAATAATGACGCTCCAATAGAGTCTGTGTCCTGGTGAGTTTGGCTGGCAAAACAAAACCAGGGCTGAAGTGCAGGTGCCAATTGGTGGAGGAAGCATGCACAATGGGCTCATTCCTCCCCCGCCCTCGGTGGGGACCGCCAGCCTGGATCATTCCGGAGCGCTAAGCATCTAGGCTGTTTGCAGAGATAGGCAGGGACAGATATCTCGCTCTTTCTTTGGGAATTTCCTTTCATGCTGAGTAGACTCTGAAGGCAAATGGAAGGTGATTCTCCAGGCCACCCCTTTGCTTCATCTATTTCCAAACACTGTGTCTCTGCCTCCACTTCCTGCTAGTTTCTATGAAAGGAGCACGTGGCAGTGCTTCCTTTAGCCAATGCCTCTTTCTCCTTTTGAGATCTGACACATCCTTAGGAAGTCAGTTCAGAATTTACAGTCAGGGCAGGAGTGGGATCAGCACACCCTTTGCGAAAGGGAGGCCGACAGGGTGTAGTGACCATCAGGGTTTTCCCTGCACACAAGACAGGCATCCAGGAAACACTCCCATTCTGCTCACCCTTTCTTCCCATGAACTATCCACAGATTTGTGTCGTCACATCCTGAGTGTCGGTCCTTCCCTGGGCGGCATGAGGAATAGGAGATAAGCTCACGTTTCCTGCCTGCCAGGCATGTGAAGACTTCCCATTTTGTCTCTTGCCCTCATCATGCTAACATGTGCCCAGCTCCCTGCTGTGCTCATGCCAATGGGGGAGCTGGGCTGTTGGCACTGCCCCCTGCAGCTCTAGAAAGGAGGAGCATCAATCAGGTGACCCTGGACCTCGGGGAAGCATGGCCTATTTGGGAGTCACTTAGGAGAAACAATTAGAGAGCAAAGCAAGACCGAATATGTCCTTCCAGGGTCCCTCTGCACTACCATGCCTGCCTGCCCAGAGGACGTTCTCTTTTTCAGTCATGCGCATTGTGAACCTCACGTCCCTCTCACCTGCAGAAGTGCTATTGTGAGTGGGCAGTGCGATGCCAGAGGCTCTGCAGCTTCTGGTGCTTCATGTCACCTGCAGGTCCTGGACATCACCTTGTCACCCATGGGGACTCCTCCATCAGTGCTGCCAGCCACCTGTGGCATAAAGCTCAGGACAGCGCTGCCCTTTCCTTCAGGTTCAGTCAACCCAGAAAACCCTCACCATCCTCTACTCAACTGAAAAACAAATGAAACACCAAAAACCACACTCAATCCCAGGAAGCAACGGACACGTGGGGCTAGGTTGTTGGAGATGATGTTACCTCCCTCCCAACTGCCTTGTTCCGGTTTTTTGTTTTTTGGTTTTGTTTTTTTTTTTGCAGTACGCGGGCCTCTCACTGTTGTGGCCTCTCCCGCTGCGGAGCACAGGCTCCAGGCGCGCAGGCTCAGCAGCCATGGCTCACGGGCCCAGTCGCTCCGCGGCATGTGGGATCCTCCCGGACCGGGGCACAAACCCATGTCCCCTGCATCAGCAGGCGGACTCTCAACCACTGAGCCACCAGGGAAGCCCTCCGGTTTGTTTTTTAAACAACATGGGAGATTCTTGGTTACAACCACAAGAAGAGAGGAAACGTACCACCATGTTGGCCAGGATCAACATTCCCCTGCTTTTCCCCAGTGTCTTCCACCTGCCGGCCCAGTGCTCCTGTGCCAGGGGACCCGTGGCATTCATGACACGTGTCTGTGGGAGGGTGGGCATGGACACGGGGAGGGCTGGGCCCACACAGGCCTGGCAACGGCAATCGAACAGGGCAGAGAAGTTCACTCATTTATAAAATGGGCCCCCACTTTTCTTGCAGGAGGTCATGTGTGCACAGCACCTGGATGGGGTGGCACTCAGTTCTGGCATTTCCAATCCTACAGGGGCAGCGCTGGGGTCCCTGCTTCCCAGGGGTCCTGAGCCACCTCCCACGGTACACGTTTCCACAGGTGGTCAGCAGGCCATAGGCCAGGGACATGAAAGGATCTCCTCTCCCAACACTTCATTTTCTCCTTCTGCCCATTTTTCTTCATTCTTCCCCTTCTCTTTTCTCTCCCTTCCCCTGCCCACTCAATTTCCCCTCCTCACCCAGTTTTTTGGAACCAAGAGACCTGGCATGCCACCATCTCTTTGTGACCTTAGAAAAGGCCTTCACCCCCTTGGGATTCACATCCTCGTGTGTAAAAGCAGGAGGCTGGACCATGGCTGGGGAAGACAACCTCAGGGCTGATCTCGTGGACATGTTGACCCAGGGCCATGAGTCTTCTCCAAACTGCCCTCCCAGCCTACATGGGTGGCTGCCGGGGGTGCCCAAGGACCCCGGGCTCCATTCACCAAACTGCTAAAGTCAGCTCTAACTGAATTTTTTTTTTCTCTTCTGCTCACAGAAGGAAAGCAGTCACCAATCCAAGCTGCTGAGGCAGTGTTTTCTCTCTGTCACAACCAGAATGCATGCCATCCTCTGCTAGGCACACCTCGGCCAGTGCTGGGGGGTGACCTTGGCCCAGCTCCCTGCTTTGCCTCAGCATCTGAACCGAGCCAAACAGGAGCCATAAAAGGGCTGCAGGGCCAATGAAGTAATGTCTGAAAACATTTGTGGGATCTTTCGGTTTCCCAAAGCGTTTTTCTAATTCCAGAAGGAGACTGTCCCTTTAAAAAAAAACAAGGCCATTTGGGGGGGTGAATTTAGAGTTGTGCACAATAATCCCATTGTCATGCTGTAGTTGAATCCACAATCCTGGGCAGGGCCAAAATGTAATCACTTCAATTACTTATCAGAAAAATTGTTTTTCTCATCTCCATCCATATGTTGAAATGGTTTTCTAATATGGTTTTAAAAATATGCCCCAGTTCATGGTCTCAACTTCCAGGAATCACTGTGTCCCCATCAGCTGACAGCATCAAATCAGTTGGCTCCAAAAAGCACTCGTGCTTCAAAAAGCCTGACTCAGCCTGGCCTTAGAGGATGCTCCTGCGGGACGCAGGTCTGGACTCAAACTGGTATTTTCAACCCTGGGCAAGTTTCAGCAAAGTAAGGTTGGGACGATGGTGATGCTCTTGTGATTAATCTCCTACACAAAAGATTGAACAGGAAGTTAACTTGGATTTCTTAGAAGCTGCCAAGGCTTAAGAGCGTTGGTTTTAGTGAGAATTTCAGATGCAAGACCTGCCCAGGGCATTTGTCATCAGGACCGTGACTTAATCATTGTTTTTCCTTTATTGTCCACAAGAATCTGGGGAATGAGGTTGATGTCACCAGCGAATTTTCCAAATTGTCCACAGGCCTCCAACAACATGAATTTGTTCCAGTGAAAAGTGTGGGCTCCTTGGAATGTCTCAGGATGTGGAGGATGTGTGGATGCTGGTACCTCACCAGCCAAGCCCCGTCAGCAGGCTGCAGGATCCGGAGCACGTGTTGGGGATTCTTGGAACTCGGGCCTCAGATCAAATAGGATTATTGTGTTGAGCTTCATAAGATTGCCAATATTCAAATAGTTTTTTAACTTATAAAAATGGTAGTGTCATATGGTTTGACCTAATGTATGCCCTTGACACTTGAATGTGACCTTCTTCTTTGATGGTGGCCGAAATACCCACTGTGGCACTTAGAATGAAATCGTACTCATGCTCAAAGCTCCAGTCTGATTCATAAAGCATCCTCAACCCAAGTGACCTCAGTCCTGAAAATTCCCCTCACGATTTCCCCCCACCCCAATCAGAGCTAACCTCTCCATCCTGGCGTTTTGCTGATAGTCGGCTAACAGTTCTTATAAAATATATACCTCTAACTATAGCTATTTGTATTCATGAATGCCTATTAAAATGACAAATTATTTTAGGATGTGGTCCATCATAAACATCTTTGCATCTCTTAGATGCCTTTCCACATAGGCATTATTAATTATTTACTGGTTGGCTACCTGAATCTCGAAGCTTTTACTAATGTAACAAAATTGATTACTATCAGCTCTTTCAGAATTTATAACAGGGCTATAGTTTTTGCTTCATGTAACAAAAATGATTATAGTCTTTTAATATTAGGAATAAAAAGATCGTTGCCTTTTTTTTTAACATCTTTATTGGAGTATAATTGCTTTACCATGGTGTGTTAGTTTCTGCTTTATAACAAAGTGAATCAGGGGCTTCCCTGGTGGTGCAGTGGTTGAGAGTCTGCCTGCCGATGCAGGGGACACGGGTTCGTGCCCCGGTTCGGGAAGATCCCACATGCTGTGGAGCAGCTGGGCCTGTGAGCCATGGCCGCTGAGCCTGCGAGTCCAGAGCGTGTGCTCCGCGACGGGAGAGGCCACAACAGTGAGAGGCCCGCGTACCGCAAAAAAAAAAAAAACAAAAAAAAACCCCAAAGTGAATCAGATATACATATACATATTCCCCATATCTCTTCCCTCTTGCGTCTCCCTCCCTCCCACCCTCCCTATCCCACCCCTCTAGGTGGTCAAAAAGCACTGAGCTGATCTCCCTGTGCTGTGCAGCTGCTTCCCACTAGCTATCTATTTTACATTTGGTAGTGTATATATGTCCATGCCACTCTCTTACTTCATCCCAGCTTACCCTTCCCCCTCCCCATGTCCTCAAGTCCATTCTCTAGTAGGTCTGCGTCTTTACTCCCATCCTGCCCCTAGATTCTTCATGACCTCTTTTTTTTGTTTTTTTAGATTCCATATATATGTGTTAGCATACAGTATTTGTTTTTCTCTTTCTGAGTTACTTCACTCTGTATGACAGACTCTACGTCCATCCACCTTGCTACAAAAAACTCAATTTCGTTTCTTTTTATGGTTGAGTAATGTTCCATTGAATATATGTGCCACATCTTCTTTATCCATTCATCTGTTGAGGGACACTTAGGTTGCTTCCATGCCCTGGCTATTGTAAATAGAGCTGCAATGAACACTGTGGTACATGACTCTTTTTGAATTATGGTTTTCTCAGGGTATATGCCCAGTAGTGGGATTGCTGTGTCGTATGGTAGTTCTATTTTTAGTTTTTTAAGGAACCTCCATACTGTTCTCCATAGTGGCTGCGTCAATTTACATTCCCACCAACAGTGCAAGAGGGTTCCCTTTTCTCCACACCCTCTCCAGCATTCATTGTCTGCAGATTTTTTGATGATAGTCATTCTGACTGGTGTGAGGTGATACCTCATTGTAGTTTTGATTTGCATTTCTCTAATGATTAATGATGTTGAGCATTCTTTCATGTGTTTATTGGCAATCTGTATATCTTCTTTAGAGAAATGTCGATTTAGGTCTTCTGCCCATTTTCGGATTGGGTTGTTTTTTTGATATTGAGCTGCACGAGCTGCTTGTAAATTCTGGAGATTAATCCTTTGTCAGTTGCTTCATTTGCAAATATTTTCTCCCATTCTGAGGGTTGTCTTTTTATCTTGTTTATGGTTTCCTTTGCTATGCAAAAGCTTTTAAGTTTCATTAGGTCCCATTTGTTTATTTTTGTTTTTATTTCCATTTCTCTAGGAGGTGGGTCAAAAAGGATCTTGCTGTGATGTATGTCATAGAGTGTTCTGCCTATGTCTTCCTCTAGGAGTTTTATAGTATCTGACCTTACATTTAGGTCTTTAATCCATTTTGAGTTTATTGCTGTGTATGGTCTTAGGGAGTGTTCTAATTTCATTGTTTTACATGTAGCTGTCCAGTTTTCCCAGCACCACTTATTGAAGAGGCTGTCTTTTCTCCATTGTGTATCTTTGCCTCCTTTATCAAAGATAATGTGACCATATGTGCGTGGGTTTATCTCTGGGCTTTCTATCCTATTCCATTGATCTATATTTCTATTTTTGTGCTAGGACCATACTGTCTTGATTACTGTAGCATTGTAGTATAGTCTGAACTCACGGAGCTTGATTCCTCCAGCTCCATTTTCCTTTCTCAAGATTGCTTTGGCTATTCGGGATCTTTTGTGTTTCCATACAAATTGTGAGATTTTTTGTTCTAGTTTTGTGAAAAATGCCATTTGTCGTTTGATAGGGATTGCATTAAATCTGTAGATTGTTTTGGGTAGCATAGTCATTTTCACAATGTTGATTCTTTCCATCCAAGAACATGGTATATCTCTCCATCTATTTATATCATCTTTAATTTCTTTCATCAGTGTCTTATAATTTTCTGCATACAGGTCTTTTGTCCCCTTAGGTAGGTTTATTGCTAGATATTTTATTCTTTTTGTTGTAATGGTAAATGGGAGTGTTTCCTTAATTTCACTTTCAGATTTTTCGTCATTAGTGTATAGGAATGCAAGAGATTCCTGTGCGTTAATTTTGTATCCTGCTACTTTACCAAACTCATTGATTAACTCTAGTAGTTTTCTGTTAGCATCTTTAGGATCCACTGTGTATAGTATCATGTCATCCACAAACAGTGACAGCTTTACTTCTTCTTTTCGAACTTGGATTCATTTCTTTTTCTTCTCTGATTGCTGTGGCTAAAACTTCCAAAACAATGTTGAATAATAGTGGTGAGAGTGGGAAACCCTGTCTTTTTCCTGATCTTAGTGGAAATGGTTCCAGTTTTTCTCCATTGAGGATGATGTTGGCTGTGGGTTTGTCATATATGGCCTTTATTATGTTGAGGAAAGTTCCCTCTATGCCTACTTTCTGCAGGGCTTTTATCATAAACGGGTGTTGACTTTTGTCTAAAGTTTTTTCTGCATCTATTGAGATGATGATATGGCTTTTATTCTTCAATTTTTTAATACGGTGTATCACTTTGATTGATTTGCGTATACTGAAGAATCCTTGCATTCCTGGGATAAGCCCCACTTGATCATGGTGTATGATCCTTTTAATGTGCTGTTGGATTCTGTTTGCTAGTATTTTGTTGAGGATTTTTGCATCTACTGGCCTGTAGTTTGTTTTTTTTTTTGTAACATCTTTGGTTTTGGTATCACGGTGACGGTGGTCTCGTAGAGTGAGTTTGGGAGTGTTCCTCCCTCTGCTATATTTTGGAAGAGTTTGAGAAGGATAGGTGTTAGCTCTTCTCTAAATGTTTGATAGAATTCCCCTGTGAAGCCATCTGATCCTGGGCTATTGTTTGTTGGAAGATTTTTAATCACAGTTTCAACTGCAGTGCTTGTGATTGATCTGTTTATATTTTCTATTTCTTCCTGGTTCAGTCTCGGAAGGTTGTGCTTTTCTAAGAATTTGTCCATTTCTTCCAGGTTGTCCATTTTATTGGCGTACCGTTGCTTGTAATAATCTCTCATGATCCTTTGTATTTCTGCAGTGTCAGTTGTTACTTCTCCTTTTTCATTTCTAATTCTATTGATTTGAGTCTTCTCCATTTTTTTCTTGATGAGGCTGGCTAATGGTTTATCAATTTTGTTTATCTTCTCAAAGAACCAGCTTTTAGTTTTATTGATCTTTGCTATTGTTCACTTCATTTCTTTTTCATTTATTTCTGATCTGATCTTTATGATTTCTTTCCTTCTGCTAACTTTGGGGGTTTTTTGTTCTTCTTTCTCTAACTGCTTTAGGTGTAAGGTTAGGTTGTTTATTTGAGATGTTTCTTGTTTCTTAAGGTAGGATTGTATTGCTATAAACTTCCCTCTTAGAACTGCTTTTGCTGCATCCCATAGGTTTTGGGTGGTCATGTTTTCATTGTCATTTGTTTCCAGGTATTTTTTGATTTCTCCAGTGGTCTCTTGGTTATTAAGTAGTGTATTGTTTAGCCTCCATGTGTTCGTATTTTTTTTTACAGATTTTTTCCTGTAATTGATATCTAGTCCCATAGCGTTGTGGTCAGAAAAGATACTTGATACGATTTCAATTTTCTTAAATTTACCAAGGCTTGATTTGTGACCCAAGATATGATCTATCCTGGAGAATGTTCCATGAGCACTTGAGAAGAAAGTGTATTCTGTTGTTTTTGGATGGAATGTCCTATAAATATCAATTAAGTCCATCTTGTTTAATGTATCATTTAAAGCTTGTGTTTCCTTATTTATTTTCATTTTGGATGATCTGTCCATTGGTGAAAGTGGGGTGTTAAAAGTCCCCTACTATGATTGTGTTACTGTCAATTTCCCCTTTTATGGCTGTTAGTATTTGCCTTATGTATTGAGGTGCTCCTATGTTGGGTGCATAGATATTTACAATTGTTATATCTTCTTCTTGGATTGATCCCTTGACCATTATGTAGTGTCCTTCTTTGTCTCTTGTAATAGTCTTTATTTTAAAGTCTATTTTGTCTGATATGAGAATTGCTACTCCAGCTTTCTTCTGATTTCAATTTGCATGGAACATCCTTCTCCAAGATTGTTGCCTTTTTAATCTCATGAACCACATAGCATTTCCATGGTGTGCACAAATGCATTTTCCTTTGTGTTGACATGATTTAGAGAACACTAAGAGCTGACCAGTTTTCCAGGTTCTGCTGTGTCCCCCCTGGGGTGGGGGTGAGGGGACCCATGGGGCACAAAATGTGTCACAACTAACTAAACACGTGGAACTAGACCACAAGCCTGACTGCTGCATGTGACCGGAAATCAAGGACCGGGAGCTTCCAGAGCAACAGGCCTCCAATGGAACTCACCATCACTCTATCCTCCCTCCCCACCCCACCCTGCCCACTGCTCACCTCCGTGCGCCCTGTTCAATGAATGGCTCTGACATTCTTCCAGATGCTGAAGCCAGAAGTCCTGGAGGCTAAGCGCACCGCCTTCCTGTCTGTCACCTCACCAATCCCCCACATCTCATTGGCCATTTCTCCGTTCGTCTGTTCAGTCTCCTTCCACTACCCAGATGCCAAGTTACCCCTGTTCGTTCCTGGTCTCCTGCAGGCTGTGTTGCTGCCCTCTTGCCTCCTTCCACTCCTCCACCAGAGTGAGCTTTATGAACTGTGCTTCTGATCCTGTTGCTCCCCTGCTTCACATCCTTCCTGCAAGTCACACAAGCCCTTCTCTATCCAGTCCAGCCTTCCTCTCTGGAACCCTAGTCCACCGTTTTCCCTCTGAGCTGCTCAGAGTTCCTGTCTCCTCTGAGTTATGTTTCCTGCTCCCTCTGAACAGTCAGCTCACACCCTCCTCGTGGCCAATTCCTACTGAACTGTGGGACTGAACGCAAGGACACCTCCGTGATTCCCTCCACCAGGCTGGGTGGGATGCCCCTCCCTGGATCGCACCACACTGAGCTTACCCCCAGCAGAGAAAGTGGGGCCTTCAGTGCAGAAGCAGCTCATCTTAGCTGTGACAGCGTGTTTCCTTTGCTTTCCTTACTTGATGTTACATGATGCACAGATTCTTATTCTGGGTCTATTTTCTTGGACAGGACAGTGACTAATGATAAAGATCCAGCTCTAGTTCTTGACATGCTAATCCTAACCTTGAGTATTTCTATACATGGCCTGTTACAATGGGCATGAATTTATAGGTGACACAGGCCGACACAGAGCCTTTTAGCTAATTAAATAAAAATGCTCCAGACCACTACCATCCTGCCCCCTTGGAAATAAAATACAAAGGGAGGAGAAAGATGATGTGCTGGTGATTGAATGTAAATCTCTTGAGGTTTCAGTACTGGGATCTAGTGACTGAATAAGGAAAGGAATAAACTCTCCCATCCTCACACAGGACTCAGGTCTGGCTGTGAGCAAGGGGCAAAGCCACCCATCTTTATCAGATGCCACATCTTTACCACAAATCATGAGCAGGAGGCAAAATCTCACTTTCCCCAGGGATCACTGTCATCCCTGCTCTGCTGCGTGCAGCGGGGTCACCTGCTTCCTAATGGAGGACGTGGGGATAGGCAGCCTTTGAGTCCCACCTGGATGAGGCCTGTACCCTAAACAAAGTGGTAAAACCCATACCTGGGGCCTGTGCCTGGAACATGGCAGTGTCTGTGACTCATCCAACTCATGCAGGCTTAGTCATTTCAAGGTGAAGCTGTGCCAGTTCACCACCCAGTAATATTTTCCATTCAACCATCACTATAAACAGGAGATAACCAGTCATCTCTAGATTGTGCTCAGAGTGCCAGGTCTGAGTATCAGGCAGCTCAGAGGGACCAGAGGTGGCAAAGCAATCTCTTCTCTCCAGCCTGCCAGCTTACACACAACCTAGGGTGTGTAGACGGCTGGTACAGCCTCTTGGCATTGAGCTGAAATTGGGGATTTTTACATATTCAATGGGTTTCAGAGTTTAAAGAATATTACATAACTGAAATATACATATATATATATATTTTTTTTTTTGCGGTATGCAGGCCTCTCACTGTTGTGGCCTCTCCCGTTGTGGAGCACAGGCTCCGGACGCGCAGGCTCAGTGGCCATGGCTCACGGGCCCAGCCGCTCCGCAGCATGTGGGATCTTCCTGGATCGGGGCACGAACCTGTGTCCCCTGCATCGGCAGGCGGACTCTCAACCACTGCGCCACCAGGGAAGCACTGAAATAACATTTTTAAAAACCTTAATAACCAGGTGACCTTGATGTACTGGGTGAAGCTAAAACTAGAGGCCAGCATTCAACTGTGATGGACTCTTTGAAACCATGGGAAGAGCACCTTACATTGAAGGTCGTTAACAGCAGACATGGGAGGCTCAGCCCACACAGGCCAGGGCTCTCAGAGGCTGTGTCCAGAGGAGGCAACAGCCAGGTGGGGCTTTGAGGGTCCTGGGTTAAACATGGCACAGCTGCAGATTCAAGCATTGATGAAGGAGCAGAACAGAAAGGTGGGGGTGGGGGTGGGAGTCTTGCGGCTCGTTGGTTTAGTTTCAGCTCCAGTCTAGCCTGCCTCAGCAGATACAAGCGTTACTATCCAGAGAGACTGAAACTAATCAAAGTTATTTGCGTCGATGTGCCAAGCCACACAGACCACGCAGTCATGAGCACAGATCCACGCCGACATGAGTGTGTACAGCAAACTCCCCCGCACGAGAGGGGGTTGTGTAGTAGCAAAATTGGAGTGTTTTGAAGAGAAAGCCTGCGAATGTAAAATGAAGAGCTGACTCGGATGTGACAAGACAGGAGACAGGTGTGCTCTGCAGGCAGCCTATCTCCATGGAAACTGCAGGGCGGGCACGGTGAACTCAGCCATCTGCAGCGCGCTCCCCAAACTCCTTTCAACCCAAGCAGATACAACCTCCCCTGCGTCCCCTGCCTTCCATTAAGCTATTTATTAAAATTTTAAAATAAGAGTGCCTGTCTCTGATATTTCCTTTTTGTTGGAAGATGCAGTGAAATGACCAAGGGGCTGTGTGTGGGGGGAGGTGGGGTGGGGTGACAGGTAAGGGAAGGGATACACAGCTTGATTAGCAACCATTAATGGCTCCTCACCTATGCTCTGATTTATCCTTTTTGGGGTCAGTGTTTACATTCATATGTGAGTCTAATAAAAACCCTGGAGATGGCTATTCCTAATATCCTCTTTGCAGATGTGGGACAACTGAGAGTAGCTACGTGAGTCACCCTACATCACACACTAGGAAAGACGGAGACGGATCTCAAACCACAGTCCCAGGCTCCAAAGCCAATGTTCTCTCCTCTGAAATATACTCTCTTTCTTCAGAAAATTACACAGATTGTGGGGACAAGACTTTTCCAAGATTATTTGGATCCTCACGAGCATGCTACCATATTGCTTCATGGCCTGTAGGGTAGAATGTTAGTTCCCCTAAAATTTGAAGTCCTGCTGTCTGGGAGAAGTTGTGAACAGGACCTGGGGACAGATTGCCAGGCTCCTGGGCCACTGGGTGGGGGGTGAGAAGACCTGTAGACGTATCGGAATACTCCCGTAGCTTCACTTGATAAGCATTTGTTATGGGCCATACACTTAGACATAAACACTCATGAAACGGGGGCAGCGGCCGGGGAATGCGAACGCCCATAGACATGGTGCTAGGCTCAGGGAAGCCCCACTCTAATCAGGAAGACCAGCTAGGGAGCCTGGGCTGCTCCCACACCCAGCCCCTAACCCCTTCCTCACTAAGAATCTCTGGGCTGGGTCTTCAGGATGCGCATTCTTTACACACCAGGGATCAATCATCCTGATGTTTACTCAGGGTGGGGGAGTCCTGGGAGTGAACACAGGACATGGTGGGAGGACCAAGGGGGAACAGCTTGCCCACCTAGAGGGGAGAAGAAAAGAGTGCAGAGAACCAGGGGAGTTCATAAGTCATTCATTCATTCACTCATCCAAGAAATTCTCATGGAGGGCCTATGATGTGCCAGCCACTCTTCTGGTTGCTGGGACTATGGTGGTGCACAAAACAGATAAGCAATCCCTGTTCTCGTAGAGATGATAGACCTTGATCTCCTTGAAAAGGATCCAGCCTGGTGGAGAGGTTGGGGGCGGGGAGGGGAAGGGTGTTCTGTTTTCAGTATAACATTGAGGAACCTGAGGCTTTGCCATCTACTAAGCGGCAGACCCAAGGCACAGCTTGGCCTTTCAGCCCCCACTGTGTGCTGCTACACAAGGGGACCAGCTGAAAGAGGAGTCCTGGGGCCCTGGCAGAAACGACAGAGACGCTGGCACCAAACGTCGTGACTCTAAGTTTGGTTCTTCCGTTACCCTTCCCTTCCTAACAGAAGTTTCTGGGGAGACAAGGGTGACAAACGCACCCACGTTTCAGTCAGCACTCTTAGCATTAGTTCCAGGCCTATCAAGTAGAGATAATTCATCCACACAAATAACACAACTGCCTTCAGGAATTTAATATATTTTAGAAACAGCAATCAAATCTGTAAAATAAGGCAAAGCAAAGCATAACAAAAAAACCAACAAAACGTGTGTAACCATTTTTTATTATGCAAAGTTGCAATTAAGAACCAGAATTTGACAAACATACAAGGAAAGGGCCTAGAGTTTATCACTGTATTATTTTCAGAACCAACTCTAAGAGCAAACATGCATATTTCAGGGGACTTTATATGTATGATATTTCAGACCAAGACTGAAATTCCTGTATTAACAAAAAAATCACCATCCTCAGCTAAAGGAGTGGAGCAGGGAATATACTGGTACTTTCCAACAATTTCTTTCTTTCAATTCTAAACTGGTTACAGGAAAGAATACACTTTGTGAGGGAAACTCAGCAAGAGCTTGTTTTCAGAGGGAAACTGAGATACACACATACTTACCCATGGTTACTTCCTTTTCGAAAAGCAAGAAAACAAACCCCAAATGCTTGAAGTGGTAACAACTGTTGGTTGGTTTTATTCAGCTGCTAACAATTTGTCCTTTCATAGGTAAAAGATGCAAACACAGGGCTGCAGTGTAGGATTTCCTTTCTCATGATGGGTAGGTCCCTGGATTTCTCTTCTCTGACAGGCACTCCTGACACCTGCTGGGCAATCACTCAGCCCCCACGAGCTTCACTCCAGCTCACGGCAGCTTCCATGTTCACAACCTGAATCTCGTCATCCACAGTGCGTCCTGCAGCCTGCATCCTAACCTCTCTGTCCCCTCCGTTCTTCTTCCTCTTCCTCCCAGTATTCCTCCTCCGCATCTTCAGCAGAAGCCCCAGCCTCTAGATGCCTCCTTTGCCTCCATCTGTCACCCTGCCCTTCATCCCTGCTCAGGAGAGAGATTCCTCATCCATCACCTAAGCCTCCCTCATCTTGCACTGTGGTTCTGTCTTTAGAACACCCTTTCCCTCTCTCACTTCACCAGGCTGGATCCCATTCAAGGAGATCAAGGTCTATCATCTCTACGAGAACAGGGATTGCTTATCTGTTTTGTGCACCACCACAGTCCCAGCAGCCAGAAGAGTGGCTGGCACATCATAGGCCCTCCATAAGAATTTCTTGGATGAATGAATGAATGAATGACTTAACTCCCCTGGTTCTCTGCACTCTTTTCTTCTCCCCTCTGGGTGGGCAAGCTGTTCCCCCTTGGTCCTCCCACCATGTTCTGTGTTCACTCCCAGGACTCCCCCACCCTGAGTAAACATCAGGATGAACCCTGGTGTGTAAAGAATGCGCATCCCGGGCTTCCCTGGTGGCGCAGTGGTTGAGAGTCCGCCTGCTGATGCAGGGGACACGGGTTCGTGCCCCGGTCCGGGAGGATACCGCATGCCGCGGAGCGGCTGGGCCCGTGAGCCATGGCCACTGAGCGTGCACGTCCAGAGCCTGTGCTCCGCAATGGGAGAGGCTGCAACAGTGAGAGGCCCGCATACCGCAAAATAAATAAATAAATAATAAATAAATAAATAAAAAGAATGTGCATCCCGTGGGCCCAGCCCAGAGATTCCTAGTGAGGAAGGGGTTAGGGACTGGGTGTGGGAGCAGTCCAGGCTCCCCAGCTGGTCTTTCTTATTAGAGTGAGGCTTCCTTGAGCCCAGGGTCTGTGTCTGTGGATGTTCACATCCCCTGGCTGCAAGCCCTGTTTTGTAAGTGCTTCTATATGGAGTGCAGGAGTGACACCCAGTCCTGTGCCCTGGAGCAAGTGTCTGCCTCTGGGAAACATGCTGCTAGAAGGCTCCATCCTTCCTTTCCCATGTGACTTCAAGACCATCTCTTCTACACGTGAAGCGTGCCAGTCAGGGTGTGAAGGGTCACATGTGAAATCTGGTAGCAAATGGAAGTCATAAGAGCATCACCCAGCTGTGTGCCTGGGTGGCACTGGGCCTGGATCATGATGCGCTTCACCCCTGAGCTACATTCCTCTTCATCTGATTTGCTAGAGAATCTGCATTTGTCAAAGCTCTCAGCCCGTTTGCTTCCGGCTGATGGTCCTATTTGCCTAGCAGTCGAGGGAGTGGAAGCAGGAGCTGGGTCTGCAGGAGCAGAGGGGGCAGCACTGGTGGGTGGGCTACCTAGGAAGACCCCTGCTCCATCCCCACCTATTTCCCAGGCTGACTAGGTCACAGGAAGTGGGGAAACAGCCTTCCCTAGCCCTGGGGTCTCAGTGAAGCTACCCTCCACTCCCAGCTCTGTGCAGCAGGAAAGCAGACCAGGCCCGGCTCCTGCATTAAGAAGACAGAGGGGCTTGTCAACAGGGGTCACCTTTAGCAAGGACATTAAAGGACAGGGATGGGTGAAAAGAGGTTTCGAGGATTGACAAAGCCTTTGAAACCCCCAAATCTGTTAGGAGCTGGTGAAAGAAGGAGGAGGCTGAGAACCAGCAATTGGCTTTTGACACCTTTGAGTTTCCCGAGTGAGCACAGGCAGCAAAGGCCTTTATGGTTTCTCCAAGGTCAGCAGTGAGGATGCAGCCAACCAGGAGGGAGCTGCTGATGGAGGAGGGGGGAGGGGGAGGAGGGGGGAGGGGGGTGGGAAGGAGCGGGGAGGAGCAGGGCAGAGACTGACAAAACCCAGGCAAGTCGGCTCCCAGGGGACAAGGCTCTGTAAAAGAAATTTGGAAACACTATCCCACAAGATCTCCATTGAAGACATTAAGCCCAGAGGCGCAAAGCGACCCACTGAAGAGAGGAGGTTGGAGCAGGTATCTCAAAGGCTCAGCCGTTCTGTGAAATCAGAACAGCTTGAGCCAAAACAGCTCATGAAGAGATAAGGGATTAAACCAAGCTTGGAACCAAGTTAAGGTGAGGGGATCTCTAACATTCTTGAGGTCCCAGAGGAAGAGGTTTGTTCAACTTAGGAATGAGCTGTGAAAAGCAGAATTCCACACTGCGGGTCCCTGTTGAAGCATAAAAAACCCAAAATTCTCCCATTGGCCATTTGGGGAAATGGCATGTGGTCACATTTCTTCTGTTCCAGGGCTGGCAACACAGAGAGAATCCCACATTCCTTTGTTTGTGGTCACACCCCAAAATGCCAGGGTGTTGTCAGGTTAGGGGATTCGAAATTCACTGATAAAGTGAGTTCTTACTGGAATTCAAAAAGTAAACATGAGCCAGGGGTATTTTTATTGTACTTTTCCACCTAATGGTAAAGCTTTTTCATCTTGGATTGGATTCCAATTGCTCCCTGGGCAGTTCTGAAAAAATAAAAATAAAAATGAAGCAGAGAAGTCTTCAGGCAGCTACAAGTAATAGAGATGAAGATACCATTAGGAAGGAAGCTGTGGGGGGATGTGGGGCAGGTCCCTGGGTGCCTGGAGGATGCATGGGTCACGTATCAGGTCAGGGGCACTGATATTTTATGCTAAACATTCAAAAAGTTACTTCCTGGAACACCACGTTTCATACCAAGACTCCCCACCCAGGGTGTCAGGGACACAATCTGAGGTCCCCAGCAGAAGTTCTCCAATTTTTCCAAATGTATTTCAGGTGAGGAAGTGAATTTTAATAATAGGCAGAGGGCCAGATCTTTGGGGCTCTCTCGGAATCCAGAGATGCTGAGAGAGACCTTGTGAGGCCCATCCTCCACCCCCTGTAGCACCAACCCCTGTTGATATATAAACACGAGCCAGTATTCTCTGCTTTTGTGTTCCCAAAGTATCGGGAACGATGCTATAGGACATTGCATTATTATTTAGGAGGATCTGGTGGCCTATGACCCTTCAGAACCAGGGAAGTAGGAAGATTCTTATCAATGGAGAGCTTAGAAATGAGCACTAGACTCGGATCCCTGAGCCCGTGGGGAAGGGGCTGGACACTGGTGGGGCAGGTGATGCTCTGAACCTCTGATTTTCTTAGCCCTTTATCTGACACCAAAGCCCATGGGAACCAAAATCTGCTCCCCTCAAACTGAAATGTGGAAAGACATCAATATGGTCTACTCCTAAAGGTCCACATGTGATGGTCTCAGTTTTACCACACAAGGCTGCCTCTGGAACAGAGCTTGGAGAGCCGCTCTGTTGACCCGCATTGGTTTCCTTCTATGAAGCATGGCGGTTCCTTCCCTCTGTGTCCTGGGCTAGTGCTGCCTTTGTCACTGAGGGGTTGAGGAAAAGGAATAAGAATGGTGACTTCCTACCTTTCCTTCATCCTCTGCCTAAACATCACCCAAGAGATTTGAAGTTTGTCAGTATTGTCCTTCTGATGATACACAGAAGTGTGTATTGGTATGCAGAAAATTGAACAGAAACCCAAGTTACAACAGTTAGTGTTACTCAATTGGGGAAATAGAGGAGTAGAAGATTTGGGACAGACTAGAAAAAATGAAATGAGTGAGTTGGGGTAATTCCAGATTTAAATTAATTTAATTGTTGTAATTAAATTAAAACAAAGGTAAACTCAAATTTTAATGTCTTCAGAAATTTATCGCTATCTCCTGACCAGCTAGATGAAGGTATTTGAGCAGTCACAGTGTGGCAGTCAGGGCACGTGGCTCCTCCCATCTTGTGGTCCAGCTCTCTCCAGGGCCCGAGGCAGAGAGCGTCTGCACAAGGCACCCTGAGTTCCTGAATGCCTCATACTGGAAGTGACACACATCATCTCCACTCGCATTCCTGTTCCAGTTTACTGATGCATAACAAGTCACCCCAAACTTAGTGGCTTACAACAATGACAAGGTTCTTTTTGCCCATGAACTGGCAATTTGGACAGGGCTCAGTGGGGACCGCTTGTTTCTGCTCCATTTGGTGTCTCCTGGGATGGCTTGAAGGCTGAGGGCTGGAGTAGTTGGCCAACTCAGCCCCCTCTATCGAAGGCTAGCATCTGCGGGTATGTCAACTGTGGCTGTAGCCAGAACATCTACACTTGAACTTGCCTTGCGGCTGCTGGGCTACCTCAAAACCTGGTGCCTGCATTCCCAGGGTGTGTCCCAAGATGACTGGACAGAAGCTGTATCGCCTTTTATGACTTGGCTTCCTAAGCCTCACGAGTCTACCCAGATGGAAGAGTGAGGACACAGACCCCACCACTTGATTCGGGAGTGCAGCATCACATTGTAGGACGTGTGACACAAGCCCTCTTGGTGTGGCTGTCTTCAGATAACACAAGTGGCCACAATTCCATCAGTGAGAACCAGTCTCGTGAGGCCATCTAGACGCAAGATGAGCTTAGGAAATATAGCCGTAGTTGGGCAGCCGCTTTAAAGTGACAGTGATGGCAGGAAAGCCCATTTGGGTTGTAGCTAGCAGGCCACATGCAATAAGGAGCTTCTCCATGTCATGAATGGGCCCCCTGTAATGCTCACGGGTCCAGTCAAACGGAGACATCTGTAGAGACACTTTGTGGGGTGTTGGCAGAGAAAGCAGAGCCACGCTGTGAGCCTTTGAGGTTCTGCTTAAGGAGAAAGTGTGACCACATGCTGCCCAGGCGGCATCCTGACACTTTCCATCTTTAACACAGTCTAGTGGAATCAGCCAGGCTAGACAGACCTGGGCTCAGCTGAGCAGCAGCAGAAACATGGCAAGTGGGACACTCGGTCCCAGGTTCTGCCCTCTCCTGCTGTTCTCCCTGCTCATCCTCTGGCCCCCTTATTCATAGAGCTGCTCTGATTTCCTGTGGAAGTAGAGCATCACAGTGATGCAAGGAAGGCTCTAGAACATTCATTCCTCCTTGTATTTGACAAATTTAATGAGCACCTACTATGTGCCAGACTCTGGGCTGAGCCCTGGAGAAACACTGTGAACTAGACTGACAGGAGGCAAGGGACCCCCCGGCAGGCTTTGTGCCTGGTTTCAGCTGGAGTCTGGTGTGTGTGTGTTGTGCTCAAAAAGACAGGTGGGTGGGTCACAAAGCATCTAGTGACTTCTGCAGCAGACTGGTGGCGGGTCAGTTAACCTAATTTAACCACCTAACTGGTAAACTACACGCTCCCTATGTCAGATGTATAAATCAGTGCTGACAGATGACATGATAGGGCTATCCTTGCCATACACTTATCTGGAGGCAATTAATTGTAACAGTCTGAAATGGCATTTGTGCCTTGAAATACAGAGGCAGCTGAAGAAATTCTGTATGTACTGCTGCAACTAATTTGCATTTAATTTTAATCAGAATTCATTTAGGGTCCTGGCAGCTGAGCTACACTGCGTGTCAGCCAGACACCTCAGTGGATCATGAAGTTTCCCCCTTGAGTGTTTCAGGGATGTTGACTGCATTTGTAACAAGCGGCATTTTGGCATCCAAGAAGCGTCCTTCCTCAGAAATGAGACAAACCATGAAAGAAATGTCAAAATCTGGAATGGAGAAAATTGCTGAGTGCCTTTGGAAAGTCTTCTTCCCACCCACTCTTAAAAAAAAATCCCAGATCTTTTACCCACCCTTTCAGCTGTAGCTGTGGAGCTAAAGCATATTTTGCTAAATTGGCAGAGAATGAGTGGTATTTAACAAAGAACACATCAAATGTGGGACAACTTCATAGGAAGGGCTTAGCAGGAAAAATAAAGACAAGAGCCCAAGCCCTTGTTGGTTTCGATGCCTGTCAGGGAAGACTTCATTGGTCATTGAGGGAGATTAATTGTTTTTCTAGGAAGTTGGAAGCCACAGTACAGGATGTGCCTCATTTGAGTATATAAGAAGTGGTCATAAAATCAAAACACTTAAGCAATATTCAAAAGCAGGGCGTCTGCATTCAGCTACGTGCTGTCCCTTTCTAAATACTTATCATGGGTGGCTCTAGACTTAAAACTGACTGTGACATTACTCAAAACATTATTGTAATTCCTCTTCAGAGGCTGAAGCATATTCTCCTTGAATACTTCAGCTCTAAAATAATTTAGAGCCAAATCTGGGGAGTAAGATAGACATGCAAGCTGTGTTACATTTAATGTAGATGTGTGTGTGTGTGTCTGTGTGCGTGCGTGCGTGCATGCGCCATATGCAGTGAGAATGGTTTTCGTATGTGGAAATGCTGAAGCCATTTCTTGAGGAGTGCTATGCCACTTGTTTGCAAGATACTGGCATGGCTGGAAGATGTCTATGGCCTAACATCTCCCATGCTTATTTGGCTGTGGGGTCCTTTCTTTATATATCTTTATTAACAGCCCATGTGACCACTGTTCCTCAAAACGTCCTTTGGGAAATGCTGACTACAGCAATTACAAGGAAAAGGACACACAGAAATACTCAGGAAGACAGAAGGGACTTCTGGTGAGACAAGGTAAATTGACCTCGTATATCTCTTTTTTCTCTCCCAATATGCCAGCGAAGGAATACAAAAGATAAATTCTCAAAGGCGGCAGAAGATGACAGTGGGCGAAGGACTGCAATACATTCCTGGGAATAAGAAGCCCACAGAGATAGCAAAGACTTAGGAAAGCGGAGGGAGCTAAAACCTAGATTCCTGAGATGAGATACTATAGAAAGGTGACCTGATTTGTACCCAGAGAGGCTCAGAACCGGGAGGTACAGGATACTGCTTTGAGACATAGTTTGTGGATGAGATGCTGTTATAGATTGAATGTTTGTGTTCTCCCCAAATTCATATGTTGAAACTCTAACCCCCTGATGTGATGGTATTAGGAGGAGGAGCCTTTGGGAAGGTCATGAGGGTAGAGCCCTCCCCAATGGGATTAGTGCCCTTACAAGAGTAACAAAGGAGCTGTTTTCTCCTCTGCTCTCTGCCAGGTGAGGACTCAACAAGAAGTCAGCATTCTCACCAGAACCTGACCATCCAGGCACCCTGATCTCAGATGTCCAGCCTCCAGAACCATGAGAAATTTCTGTTGTTTATAAGCCGCTCGGTCTATGGTATCCTGTTTTAGTAGCCTAAGCAGACTGAGAAAGGTGCTAAAATAGGAAAGCAGGTAGAACATCTATGTGAAGAAAGGTTACATCCCCAGGCACATTCCCTTCTCTCATGCCCCCCTCCCATTGAGAACTAGATGTTCATTCTTCTTTGGGGAAACTGAAGCTGAGAGGCTCTGAACTCCAAGACATCAGACAAAGAGGTAGAGGGTGGGCAATGGAGAAGGACACACCTGAAAACAAGATTAAGTAAATGCATTTATAATGTATGATGGCCTCAAATATCCCCTTCCCCCACCCAGCTTCTATAGGACTGCTAGCCAGATGTCCCAAAAGCAGGAGGTCAGATGATAAAAAATTTCTCCATGGAGGAATTTGAGGGCCCCAGAGAAATGCCTGCATGTATTGACATTTGGGAATTCTTCCCGTAAAAAGGCTGGATTGCTGTTTCATCATCTTAGAGTAAATCCCACTATTTTGTTCTGGCCATCGTCACTCATGCCAAGTGAGGCCCCATCAAGCTTTTAGTACCTCACCTTTAAATCTGAAAAACTGCTAAAGCTTGGCGAGCATTTAAGGAAAACCTCCATCATGACGGACAAAATAAACAAAAACAACAAAGCCCAGAAATAGTGACACTGATGAAAACAAGAGATAACGCAGGGAACAGAAGAAAATGTAAAAATCAAACAAACTTGCCATCAATATACTTGCAAGATAAGAGATGCTTTTGCATCCATGAAACTAGAACACATACTATAAAAAAGAGAATGAGACACACACTCACAAAGCACAGGCAGCAAAAGGGAGAAATATAGATAAATTGGACTTCATCGAAAGTTTTATCAAAGGACACTATCAGTGAAAAGACAACCCACAGAACAGGGGAAATGTTTGCAAATCACATACCTGATAAGGATTAATATCCAGAATATGTAAAGAACTCTTAAAACTCAACAAGAAAAAAACCAAACAACCCAGTGTAAAAATGGGTAAAGTTCTTCAACAGGCATTTCTCCAAAGAAGATATACAAATGGCCAATGAGCACATGAAAAGTTATCTAACATTGTAAATCAAAACCACAATGTGGGGACTTCCCTGGTGGTCCAGAGGATAAGACTCTGCTCCCCCAGTGCAGGGGGCCCAGGTTCAATCCCTGAACGGGGAAATAGATCCCACATGCATGCCATAACTATGAGTTCACATGCCGCAACTAAGTCCACATGCTGCAACTAAAGATCCCGAGTGCCGCAACTAAGACCTGGCACAGCCAAAATAAATAAATATTAAAAAAAAAAAAAACCCCACAATGTGATACTATTTCACACCTGTTAGGAGGACTCTTATTTTTTTAAAAATCAGAAAATAACGAGTGTTGGTGAGGATGTGGAGAAACTGGACATCTTGTGCATTTAGAAAGGTAAAATGGTGCTGCCACTGTGGAGAATATTATGGCAGTTCCCCAAATTAAACAGAATTATCATATGATCCAGCATTCACTTTGGGATATAGACTCCTGACAACTGACAGCAGAGACCTGAACATGTTTGTACAACAATGTGTACAAAGATATTTGTACACCAATGTTCATAGCAGCATTACTCACAATAGCCAAAGGCAGAAACAACCCAAATGTTCATTGACAGACCGAATGGATAAACAAAATGTGGATATACGTACAATGGAGCATTACTCAGCCTTACAAAGGAATGACATTCTGATACATGCTACAACATGGAAACTATTATGTTAGGTGATGTAAGCCAGGCACAAAGGAATAAATATTGTATGATTCCACTTATATGAGGCACCAGAAAGTAGAATGGTGGTTGCCCAGGGCTGTTGGGTGGCGGGGTGGGGGGATGAACGTGGAGTTATTGTTTAATGGGGACAGAGCTTTAGTGTGGGATGATATAAAAGTTCCAGAAATGGATAGTGGTGGTGGTTGTACAATATTGTGAATGCACTTGATGTCACTGAATTGCACATTTTAAAATGGCTAAAATGGAAAATGTTTGTTACATGTATTTTACCATAATTTAAAAAAAAAGAAAAAGGGAAAATATAAGGACAAGAAAGAGACCGTGGAAATTAAAACTAATGTTCTTCTAACATTTTATTAGAAAAATTAGAAGACAGGAAATATCCCAGAAAAAAAAATAAAAGGACAAATGGAGAAAAGGAAATGAAGAACTAGAAAATTATAGATTGAATCAGGAAGTTCTGCATCTACTTCACAGGAGTTCCAGAAACAGAAAATAGAGTGAATGGAATGCATAGATTACAAAAGGATTAATATAAGAAAATTTCCCAGAACTAAAGGGCATGATGTTGTCTAGATCAATAGGGCCCATGATGTGCTCAGAGCAACACACTGAAGGCTGAAGAAAGACTCACACAGAGGACAGCATCATGAAACCTGGGTAATAAAATGACCCTAAAAGATTCCAGAAAACAGGTCACACACAAAGGACTGGAATGGGGGATGGGGACAGCACTGGTGTCTCCACAGTGACATGGAGAGCCTGGAGACGTGGATCAGTGCCTTCCATGCGCCGGGGAAAATGATTTCCAGCCTAAAATTCTAGGCTCAGCCAAGTTCGACAAGAATGTGAGGATAACATTTTTGCAGGCTGAATTGAATTCTTGTAAGATTATTTGTTCCCTAAGGCTCTGCTCTGTAGGCCTGTCAGACTAAGAAATGGTCTTTGCCATCAAACACTTTATAAAAAACGTTTTCAGTTCCTCTGTTCCCTTTTCTTAAATTTCAGCTTTATGGAGGTATAACTGGCATATAGAATGTAAGATATTTAAGTGTACATCATGGGGATTTGACGTGTGGGTACCTGGTGTCATCTGCTCCTAGGACAGCATGAGAGTCTGTCACAGCAGGGAAGGAGTCCAGAGAAGTGACAAGTTGACTCAGCTTCCTTTCTTTATTCTCCTGGTTTTGAGACCCTGTGTCCTTGGCCTCTGACTTCCTGTTTCTTGGTTTACTCTCTCCTTTGGCAGGAGTACATCCTCCAACAGCTTCCTAGGGAAATGGAAAATTTGAGGCCCTACATACTAGCAAAGTCTTTGTTCTACAGTGAAACTTATTGGACAGTAAATAATCTAAGAAACAGAGGACCCCAAAGTGGAGCAGTCCCAGGAGGACAGGTGCTCAGTTAGGCATCTCCCAGGAAGCCCAGGCCATGTCCTAACAGAACTGTGGTTGGGGGGAGAGATGGATAAGTGTATGACAGGAGCACATATACACATGTGACAGAATTACTGGAATATCTGGAGAGAAACTGGGATCCATACAAAGAAAACCGGGCAAATGAACTGAATGGAATAATCATTAACAAAAGGAAGAGAATTGTGTAGGAAAGGAGTATTGACCTGTGTGCTAATGGGCTCAGTAGTGAATGGTAATTGTATAATGATACCCAACTGACTACTGATATAACTCAATACTGTGATAAACCTGCACTGGGAGGGTGGGGGAAGGCAGCAGGGATACGGGGCATGAGAGGTAAGTTCTTATATAGCATGGTGGGATTTAAAGTTAATGTCCAAATTGACAAATCAAGAATTAGAAATAGCAATATATTATTTAGAAATATAACTGTAAATACTTGAGGGAAATCAAAAGAGTTGATTATAGTTAACTCTTGGGACCATGCCTAGATCATTTGACTGGATTTTTGCAAATATCTGTTTGATATAAATTAACCAGAGTATTCTCAATTTATGAAAATTTACGAAATAGAAAAGTCCTTTGAAAGATAAGGTTGTGGTGATTTGCATATTAAAATCCGAGACACGCTTGTATGGGTTGAGCCTCCTAAAGACTTCAACTGACTGCTCTTGTACGGAGGTGATTCACGGGGGCCCATGGTGCACAGGTGACTGTCACAGCCCGGGAAAATCACAGTGCCCTCAGCAGTTCATTTTGGAAATTTGAAATTTATAATTGATAAGCTCTGTTATTCTCTTCTCACTCACTTTTTACCTCTAATGTTGCATGATGACATAGGGTAGCTCAGGTACCTGATGGTTAAGGGGATCAAGCCCATTTCAAAGATAGCACCAGGTACCTGGTAATTCTGACTGCAAGCCTCCAAATAATTAAATGCATGCTTATTGAATTCCTACTCTATTGAAGGCATGATCCTTGGGCTAGATAAAGAAATACGAGCAAAATACCATCCCTGATGTCAAGGGAGAGATGGACATGGTTACTCATAAAACCAAAGCTAGACATTTAAAATATTTTAATAGACAATTTGGGGAGAAAGTTAATTTTTAGAAAGTGCTATAGGGACAATGTCTTAGCCTGGGTTCTTTGCAAAACAGAGCCTGAGGCAAAGCTTATGTGCCAGTACCTAGGGGTGTTCTCCCAGGGAGGCCCGTGCCTGGAACAGTCCATGGGTGTGTGTGTTTGGAGTGGGTTGGCAAGATATTTCTCTGATGGCTCTTGCTTGTCTTGCTTCTCATTAGTCAAAGTTTGCTCTAGGTGGGACACCACCTGCCCTGCCAGCTTTCGAGCAGGTGAGATCCAACCTTCGGAGTCTGGAAGGGATGGGAGAAGCAGGCCCTCCATGGGAGGCTGCTCAGGTGGGGCCAACGACTGGGCACCAGACTCTGCATTGAGCTATCAGCTGAGGGTCGTGTCATGGAGGGTGGACTGGGGTGCAGGAGGAAAGAAAACCTGGGTCAGTGCAATAAAGTATATTTCTTTTCCTACTCCCAAGCAATCCCATCCTCTGAGAAGTAACTGCTGTAAACAGCTTAGCTTGTAAATATTAGCAATACTGATTGTTGGTCAGGAAGCGTGATGTCATTTTTTCTTTTTGGTCTAAATAAAGGAAAACAAAATCTCTCTCAGATCAGGGTAAATAGTCTTGGCATATGAGTTTACTGGAAGACTGTAAGATCCCTGAGTGTCTTTTTCCTGTAGCCATGGCACTCAGGAAATGTTGGTTGAGTGAACAAGTGAATCCATACATTCCCGTTGATTTATTAGATGAACAGAACTTACGGGAAAAAAAAAAATCATACCATCTGGATCACCTGTTCTCAAACCTTAGTGCCCCCAAGATGGAAATTTGCATTTTTTAAAGCAAGTTCTCAAGGTGATCCAGCTGCAGGTGGTTTGTGGACCAAAATAAGAGCAACACTGCTGAAACCTTCTGGGGATTTGTGGCTGTGTGGATGAGACCTATAGAAAAAGATCACACTTCATGTTTACTTGCAGCAAGGGCCACACCTAGAGGGCACACCTGCAGACACCATATTTTCCTTCCTATCCGTGAGAGGTTGGAGTGGCATTTTCTACAGAAAAAGGAACTTGATTGTGATGGTAACAAACAACTTGTAAACCTGCAGAGTGTAGAACTGTCTAAACAGTGTGGCTCAAGCAGTGCCGAGAGTCCTATTTCTCTGCCTAATAACCGCATTCCCTAGGACTGAATTTCATAAGCATTCATTAGGCACTGATGTTGTATCAGGACCTGTGCTCGGTTCTGGAGACATAAGGTGTTTAAGACATAAAACTGTTCAAGTCTTAAAAGCTTCCCCTGCGTCTGCACTTCCTTTGGGTAAAAATGCAACCATGTTCCCTGAGAATTTAGTGGCCAGACCGGTGAAATAAGCAACGGTGAGCAGGTAAAGGCTGCTAACGTGTGAACCTCGGCAAAACACTTTTGTTCACTGATGACAGTTTTTCACATCCTAGACGGCAAAAGCTTTGCTGTTTGATTCACTTCAGTGGGAATGCACGGCCGCTCTTGCCTGGAGGCTCCGAGTCTGTGGGTCACTTTGACACAGGGAAGCAGCCTTGGTGCTGCTTCCATTTGAAGACAACATTCCACAGTTATCTCAACTTGGCAGTTTCCAAGGAAACAGGACCCTGAGTCTACTTCTTAGCACTGCTGGTAA
Organism: Monodon monoceros; assembly: GCF_005190385.1. Lineage (NCBI taxonomy): Eukaryota > Metazoa > Chordata > Mammalia > Artiodactyla > Monodontidae > Monodon > Monodon monoceros. The sequence continues at coordinate 16,659,903 of NW_021703778.1, forward strand.
TCAGTCTGTGATGCTCCAACACAACCTAAATAAAACAAGTTTCTGATGGCATCTGGCTGAGGCTACACAGGGTGCCTCCCAAGGCAAAACCACAGCTGGGAAATGATGGGGACCTCCCTCCTTGGAGCGATCACTGCTTTTCTTACATAATGACAATGTTCCCAATGACTCCCGCACCCTCACTTCATCCTTCCTCCCCGTGAATAACTACTGCTGTCCCGGTTTCTAAACTGCCTGCAGCATGGCAGTCTCCAGTGCAAAGAGGCTCCCTCTTTCCCAGTCCCTCTTAAAAATCATCCTCCATCGCCCCAACTCCTTCTTGATGAGCGGCCCCACGTCTCCTGTGGTGTTCCATCCCCCTTGGTGTAGCAAGTTATAAACCTAAATTTGTTTGGTTGCAGGTGTGTCCCTGGTGGTCTTTATCTGATGGGCTTTATCAAAGGGCAAGGATTGGCAAAAATGAGATTCTTTCCCTCTCCATGGTGCACTGGTAAATGTTTTACAGGATCTCAGTAAAAGAAAGGAAAAGGAAAAAGCACTGATTTGTAGTGTTTGCTCATTTCTGTGATGTAAATATTCCCACTCTGGTCAATTTCAAGCTACTAGTATGACTTAGTTGGGAAGAGGCGTACATACTCAGCTTTCCGGGGGTCTGTACCAGTGGGCTCCAGCACATCTCTGCCACCTTCTCAGCCATCTTCCTCAAGCAACAACCTTTTTTTCGCTCATTGAGTTTTGCAGAACTTGTTTCTCCGTGGAATAGCTTATGATTTTTTCTTTCCCTGCATTTGTGTGAGGAATCTGGCACCTGGCTGGCTGATTTGTAAGCAAGTCCCGAGGAATGTCATGACTGAAATAGAAACTCACTGACAGAGAACTTGCATATAAAAGTGGGCAAATAGCAAAGAACCCAGAGTTTCAGAGACCAGTAAATGTACAATCGTTTGTCATGGTCAGTTGCTTCACTGAAGGTGATTTCCTGGTGAAGGCAGAGGGCAAATGATTTCGTCCTGGTGGAGAAAAACACCCCCTCTTAGACAGCAACACTAGTTTATCTTTCTTTGGTCTGGGCTTAATCTACCAAACCTATAGTGAGACCTGCCTTTTTTTTTTTTAAATCCTACAAAGAAAACGATCTTTGTGGAATACCCATGAAGTAATTATAGATAATGGTCCACGATCTGGCAGCTTACAAGTTCAGCCACTTGCCTGAGAAATGAATTCCGTATCTGCTACTATAAGACCTCATTATGTGCTGTACTGGTGAATTGATAATGAAAAGACTTAAAAAGTGTCTGATCCAAAAGAAGCTCCTTTCTTAGCCTGACTGGCCTCCAGAGAAGGGCCCTAGGGAACTCAATGCAAATTTCAAACAAGATTACCAGCAGCTTCTTATCATCCCCTTGGAATGCTGGGAATGTGGGAACTGTGAAAAGCCTGCAAAAGATGGAAATACCATAGTTAAAGGGGGAAAAAAGAGAACTTTTCAATTTGATGAAAAGAAAGAAAATGGTTTAAGGTAGGCTGAGAAGATTGATATTATTTTTCTAAAAAGGCATAAGCCCTTTTGACAAGACTACAAAGAAAATAGATCTCGGGCTTCCCTGGTGGCGCAGTGGTTGAGAGTCTGCCTGCCGATGCAGGGGACACAGGTTTGTGCCCCGGTCCGGGAGGATCCCACATGCCACAGAGCGGCTGGGCCTGTGAGCCATGGCCACTGAGCCGGTACGTCCTGAGCCTGTGCTCCGCAACGGGAGAGGCCACAACAGTGAGAGGCCCGCGTACTGCAAAAAAAAAAAAAAAAAAAAAGAAAGAAAATAGATCTCGCTTTAAGTCAGTACTTTGCTCAGCAGATCTATGTAGTATCTTGTGCTGAGGATACCAAAATGAAGTTCACTGTCAACTGAAGGAGAAAAGTATTTGAGCTAGCCACTTGCTTCTTTGCTCTCAGATCCAATCTTAGACCTTTCCCTGAAAGCTTCAGGTCACGTTCAAGGTAGTAGGAGCACCAGCAGGAGAGTGGACGATGGGTGTTAAGGAGATGTCAGGATAGCCATCCCCCTCTCTCTCTGCTTTGGGTGGTGACCCAGGGGTGCCAGCTCCCATGAACCAGATCTGGCCAAGTAGCCTTGGCTTCTGGGCTCTGATAGCAGCTCCTTTTCCCTTTGTTCTTTCAGCCCCAGGAGGTAGCTAGCAGCTGTCCAGTGTAATTAAAATCTGCATTGCCTCACTGTCCCCTCTTGGGCTTGTCAACCTTCTCAGCACCTTTGTCACTAGTTTATTGCATTGAATTCCTCCTGTTGAACTTCCTGGAATGACCTTGATTTTCTTGTCTGCCGGCTGACCAATAAAGAAAGTAAACAAATAGTTATAAAGTTCATGTGATGTTGCTAGAAACAGTCTGTGCATAGGGCTATGGGGACCTAGATGGTGGCTCTCTCTCACTTGTGGGGACCAGGAAGGCTTATACTAAGTGGGAAATTTAAGTTGCAGTTCCAAAAATGAGTTGGAAGTTCCAAGGCAATCAATCGAAGAGGAGGAAGCAGGAGGAAAGAGAGTATTCCAATTGTCTGCAGAAAGCATGGCAGGGTGACAGAAGATGGAGTTTAGAGGGATGTCAAATAATCAAAAACCACTGATGAATGGGTCAAGCACAAAACGAGTAGCCTACTTGGAGGGTGGCTATTTGGATTCCAGTTTCTATGACTGGAGATGTCACTCCGGCCACAGAAGCCTTCAATTCCCCAGGACTCGGGATGGGAGAAACCACCTGGGAAATAGATGGAAACATCAATACTCTATTCATTCTACCAACACAAAGGACCATTTGCCTAGTCGGCACCCACTGGGGGAACTTTAAACTGTGTGCTTAATGTGATACCTATGTTACCTAAAGTCTCTAAGCTGCAAGGCACTCTCACTGAAAATCAGATAGTGACCTTCTGGAAGATTCACTTGCTTGCCTCCGTTCTATTGGGGGGTGGAGAGGCAGAAAGAAAATTCCTAAGTCACTGCTTGCAAACAGCCCAGAGCACATCTGTTAAGCCTTTTTCTTTTGATAACAACACAAATACGTCTAAAATTTAGTTTTTACTCCCTCCCCAAATATGCACATGCCAAAGGCAACCGTGGCCTTTCTGCTGGGGGCAGTCACAGCTTCCAGTTTGGGAAACAAATGTTGAAGCCTGCCACTGACACCACCCGGATTAAAGCAGAAGGATCCGCTTGCCTTCAAGGGTGATATTTACACTTCTATGCCATAATGCATCTTTCTTTCCCAGCACAGCAAATTTTCAAAGATGCTTCCCGTTCACTTATGACTAAATCCTTCCATACGACTCGGTGAGGCAAACGGAGAGAGTGCAGTTACTTGCCCAAGAGCTTTTAATAGACTCCTGTCAAGAGCAGAGATGGCACCCAGGTCTCTGTTTTTGGCAGGAACACTTTCCCCAGTCCTTGTGCGGATGGGGTGCCTGCTGTCATAGCAAGTTTCTGTGCTGTAGGCGGTCCAGGGTCAACATTCCATAAAAAACACAGAAGATACCTGCTTGGCCCTGGTTTTCCCTTAGGCTACATTTAGGAGGCAACGTTCAAAGAGAGATGTTCAAGCCCTCAAGGAAAGGGCTTTCCTTTCTCACTACCAACCACCTGACCCCAAGAGAAATGCCCTTCTGACCCCTACTGGCTGTGGTGGCACACATGTCGAGCAAGCATAGAGAATCATTTCAGAGCTGATATCAGAATACTCTCCTAAACACTCTCCTGCTATGATGGGACGAGAAGGTTAAACATAGGGAAGGTTGACTCAGTCCTGATTAAACAGGCTGGGAAGACAGAAACAAATAATCACCCTGTGCGTAGCAATAATGGAGCAACAAAGTAAATATTAAGGCAGAGGCTTGCTATCAATATTTAACTAGCAAATTAATGTACAGAGGATGCACTTTGGAGAATACAAGGGTGACCAGAGACACAGAAATGGCTCAATTATAATACACTGTCACAATCAGGGAAGAGGAAGGGGCTGTCTGCATTGTTTAACCCAAGGTTATGGACGCCCAACAGAGGTAATCAAAGGTGATTAAGAAAAAAAAAAGAAAGAAAAAAAAAAAAAAAGGTGATTAAGCAGGGGGATGATGATGTGAGGTAATTCTAGGCTCATTAGCATAAAGAATTTGTTGAGAGAAAGGAATAGAGAACATGCTGTAAATTCTGGTCTAGAGTTCTTCCCTACGACTCCTATATGTTTGTGTCTCCCTCATCAATAATTCTCTTAGGTTTTCTTGGTCCTTTATTTACTCAACTAGGACAAAGGATCTTAAGGAACACTTCACATCTTGGGGCAACGCTTCCAACCATAACTTAGCCTAATGTTCCTGTCTTGTGTTCATGCAACCAAATCTATTTCTTAGTTTATTACTCTAACCACTTCTCAGAATGAGGATATTGTCAAAGTATTGTACACAAAATCTTTTTCACGGGTAAATAAGTGTGGGGCCTTCTGAATTAAAGATTAAAGTGTGCATTAGCATATCAAAGCAGCCGTGATTCTTAAAGAGGGATGTAGTTGTATACAGCATTTCCAGGAAACATCAGTCCTGAAGAATCCTTTTTTGGAAGTATCTTAAATACCCAAGATTCCATGGAAGACTTTCGGTGAAGGACTTTTCTCTCCTGTTTGTCTTCCTCAATCAGCCGACCAATTTCAGTTACCCTGTTCCCTCTACAACCTTCGTTCCTCTTTCCTTCATGTTTGGGGTGAGATGGCCACCAGCTGATTTTCTGAGGATCTTTGTACCAGGAGTGAAAATGCCTGAGGCATCATCTGGAGACCCCACTCTCCAGTGTGCAAGGTGACTGCACACTCCAGAGCCTTCCCCAGAGCAGTGAGCCCGTGAATGTACTTTATCCTTATAAGTTAGAATAACATGCAGACACTTCGGCACCTAATAAATAAAAAAAACATTTTTCCTCAATTGGAAATGACAAATTTCAATCCCACTGGGACAGCATCATATTCTGATATCATTTCTCTAAGAGCTAATGAAATGTGAACCTCTAGGATGCCAGGAACTCAGATGATCACATCTCCATGATTTAATATTACAAGATCCCTGAATTTTCTCTTAGCTCCCTCTGAGATTTTGTTCTCTACTCCATTCTGAGTCTCACTAACAACTTCTCCAGGAGCTGCACAGAAACAGGGAAGCATGGTCCTTGACACAGGGATTCATGCACCAAGAGATTAAAACAAATGGGAGAGAATTTCTGGGGTCAGGTTTCTCTAGAAGGAGCTGTGTTTCATTCCTACCTTGGCCACTACGGATCTGGATGAGTTCTGCCAGTAATTCTATTTTCAAAAGTATTTTCCTCTTTATTAAGTTATTTATTAAACCTGTAATGATGCTAGTTTGTTCAGCAATTTGGCTTAAGTTTGAAAGCCCTATTTCTGTCATATCCTGTTATTTTATTTTCTAATTATATGTTTTTGTTTATTCACATTCTATATATAACATCAAGTAATTGTGAGTACATCTCTTTTGTTTCTTGATTTATGTTTTTTTCCAGATTGTGTTACTTTTTTTTTTTTTCTGTGCTGTTTTTGTGTTTTCTGTTATTTGTTTGCCTGGTGCCAAGATGCTTCTTTTTATCTTGTTTATGCTTAGATCACTCAGCCTGGACCTTCTCTTTGCTCTGATATAGAATGGCTAATTCTTGACTTTCTTCCCACTATATCTGACCTATAGTGTGAGAAAATGAGAAAGGAAAGAGGCAAGATCATCTTGGTTGGTGTGCAGTCTTTGTTAGCATATCTGGGCTCAGTTTTAAGATTTTGTTAAACATCCTAAGTTAGACATCTAATCAGGTACTAGATGTGATACTGGTTTAACTACAAAGGCCAAAACAGTGATTTAAATAACATAAAATTTGTATTTCTCTTATGTAACTAATTGAATGTAAGCCATCTGGTTTGGTGGCACAGACACATCAGGGATCCTGAATTCTTCTATTTTGTTGTCAAGCTTTCTATGCATTACAGTGGCACTCGGCTCTTACTGGCACATCCACATGCAGTCAGTTGAAGGGAAAAAGAGCAAGGAAAGGGCATAATTACTTTTTTAAAAGACAGGAATCTGAGGTTTGAAGCATCACTTTCTCTCCCATATGATTGGCAAGAACATAGTCACATGGCCACAGAGTAGCAAGGGGGGCTGGGAAATGCAGTCTTTCTCCTGGGAAGTCAGATGGGCAGGTGAAATTTGGGGATTCTATCACTAAAGGAAGAAACTGGTGAATGAGTTGGCTTTGCCACACCAGATATCCCATCACCTAATGGGGGGATGTAGCTCCTTCCCAGGATGGGGGTGCCCTTAAGCTTCAGATGGCTCCCCAATTCAAAGAGCTTCATGGAAACCTCCTCTCCCCATCCCACCAATTTCCCCTTTATTTTGGGAAACAAAATAGTTTTCAATAGTTTCCACTTCTCCTCACTCAAAAAAAGAAAAAGATGGGAACATCCTCTCAGTTTGAATAACTCAAGGTTTGGTGTTGTTAGTGAGCATCCTTGGGATTCCTTTGAGCCACCCATGTGTGTCCTCCCTCCTGGGTGGGGGTGAGGGGCAGAATCAGGTGAGAAGCCAGGCTGTGCTGTACCTCCTTGTTGCTTCTGGCTGCTCTAGAGTTTTCTGTTAGTTTCATTTAAGGTTTTGAAGTTTAGTGAAGTAGGTTGTAGTCATTACCATGTTTAATTGATTTTTTTGCTATATTAATCTCATTTTCACAGTTATCAGAAGAGGGAAAGTTAGTGACATAAGGGGCTTTTTTTTAATTACTGTTTTTCTCTATTTTCTCTTTTACTATTTATAAATCTCCTCCCAGCATTCCCTATCTCCGTCTTTGCTTAATTTTCTTCATTGCACTTATGTAATGCAGACAAAGCACTATTCACCATTTTAGCTAAAAAGCCCCATAGTCTATCTCATTCATTGGCTATGTTCCTGTATTTCATCAGCTTTTGCATTTTGCTATTGTACTTGTTTTTCTAGCCATACTCCTATTTTATTACTTTAAAAGTATGTTTTTATATAAAATGAAATTTTAGGAGAAGGGAAAACATTTATACTTTATCTTTTTGAACAGAAGGGTCAAAGCTAGGTTTTTGGAGAACCTTCAGTCATCCTCAAGCAATACCACTCAGGAAGAGGTCTGCTTTGCTAACTAATCCTGTGGTAGCCCAGCTGTGTTGCAAAAATTTATCACTGCTGTTGGCATCCCACAGGCTAAACATATATGCCATTTTCAACCAGGTATCTAGAAAGTTTGTCTTCCCACAATTGCTGGGAGATAGGCTTCTATGAGACCACAGATGATTTATCACTTAATAAATCCTATAAGGTGAGGATAAGTTCTAAGTTTAGCATCGATATTTCATATTATGAAAACATTACCTCTCTCTTTGATTGCTTTGTCATACCACCTGGACAAACATTTGAAAATTAGTAGACATATTATAATGAGGATAATAATCAAAATGCATCTTTGTATTATTCTCTGAATGTTTTTTTTTTCTTAATGGTTAAAGCAGACATACAATGTATGTCTAATAGGCCACAAACAGACTGTTTTGGTTAGCCTAAAGTTCAAATTAAATCATGTATAAGCCAGAATGACTTCCCCATACCTCAATATGTGAAAATTTCTTCCATCATTTTCCCCTTTTAATTGCAAATCTTTCCATAGAAAGCATTGATAATCAATATTTTTTCCAGCATTGCCAGAGTGGCTCAGTGGCCTGCTCTGGGTCCATTCATGTCCCCTTGTTGATAGGCCTGCTTTTTGTTTATATATTGGCCTAGTTGTCCATGTTGGGGGGAAACTAATCAGGCATAACAAACAAGTACAGAGGTTTGCTGAAGGGGAAACATTTTATAGGCTATACATTTTAGCACTTATACCCAATAGTCACACAAGCATTGTACATGTGCTTTTAGCAGTAAACTTAAAGCCAGCAGTGATACACATCATAAGTAATTATGCTCTGTGATAACTTCATAAGACATTTTTTTTCAGTCCTGAACACTGGGGTCAAAAATATGGTTTGAAGCAAAACAATAACTTTCCATTAGAATTCTTTAAATTTCTTACCCAGTTCAGCAGTATGATCTGAAAGTTACCAAATGTTTTCCATATAATATCGTACCAAATAATCCTAGTTACTTTAATATTCTTTTGTTTCTTTTTTGGCCATGTGGCATGGCTTGCAGGATCCTAGCTCCCTGACCAGGGACCGAACATGTGCCCTTGGCAGTGAAAGCGATAAGTCCCAACCCTGGACCACCAGGGAATTCTCAACTTTAATATTTCTGAGATGCCTAGGGGCCCTTTGGAATACTCCAAGTTAGCTAGAGAAAGAAACTTACAATCTGTTATCAAAAGCAGTTCAATATTCCAGAAAAACTTTGTTCTCTCAACAGAGAGAGAAAACCAGATTCCAGTCTTATGCTAGCTTACTATATATAACAAAATTCATTTATCTAATTAAATTCAATCTAAATCAAACTTGACAATATACAATTTTCTCAAAGTTCCTTTTTCACAAACCTTTTATCACTTTCTGGACCCATATTAATTTTTCACTTATTTTCCCCATATATAAGCAAAACAGCTCTAGGACAAAATACTTCTTTTTTTCTTCAAAAAAATATCTCCATTCTTTATACCTTCTCTTGCTGACAGCACATATCTTACTTGCTTCACACACTGAAATGCTTCCCTTATCATTTTAGTAGCTTTAATTACATATTACAATTTTTAACCCTTAAAATCTTAACAAAACCAAGAAACAAGTAATTGAACTGTCTGTTATACCAGCATCTGTAAAAACTATTTTTAAGTAAACATCCCTGAAACATAATTACTCTGAAAGTGTTTATCCAAAAGCTTTTATCCAATTTATCTCTATTTTACTAGTTATGGCAATATCACACATAGACATATGTGCCTCCAGACAGAGACCTCATAGCTTTAACTTAAAACTTATTCATGAATCAAATATTTTAATACAGAGCTCATTAGTGTATTAATAACAGTTGGAGTAAGTTAAGTTTACAAACTTCAGTTTAAAATATCTTTCCTCCTTTTTTTTTCCTGGCTTGAAGTTCTACTAATTAACCCAAGGCTGAAGTCTCAGGCAAAGTGGGCTGTTTTTGTATTTCAAGGACATGATATGAGTTAACTTCAAGTTTTTTACTAGGAACTTTTGTTCTCTTGGATTCAGAATTGTGAATTTTTTTTTTTTTTTAAATCAAGCCAGCTTTCTCTAACTGCATATGTGAAAAGAACCAGTTTTGGAATTTCAAGAGTTTCATCTTAACCAATTTTCTCCAGAGTCTAAAGAATACTGTTGCCATACATTGTTAAAAAATTTATCTTTCTTTTTCTTTAGTCATAATCTCATAGCTAAAATTTTTCTAATAAATTGAACCTGAATTTATCATTTTACAAAAGACAACAAAGATACCAATCACACAAATGGAATATACATTCACACACCACAAGACAGAACTGTCACAATCCTCCAAGACGACCGATACGCTGTCCCAAACAAACACGTTCCCAACATAAATGGTCCTCGACGTCAGACACACGTCAGAACCAATTGGCAAAATGCCCAACAGCGCTTCGTGCTCACAAATGGTCCTCGACG
>NW_021703778.1:16669618-16746602 GCF_005190385.1 Monodon monoceros
AAATGGTCCTCGACGTCAGACACACGTCAGAACCAACTGGCAAAATGGCCAAGAGCGCTTCGTGCTCAAAAGACAAGTTTGCCCGGGAAACACCAGTGGACTTACTTGGTCTTGGAGCTCGTCAGCATGTCCAGATGCATGTTTCCGTTCCACCAAGGAAAAACGTACGTTGACAGCCAGTGCCGAGCAGGGGAGAAACAGGGAGGATCCCCCAAACACATGGTTTCGGCAGCTGCTAGGAGCGTCCCCCCAATCCCCACTCCCAGGGCCAGCGAGCCTCGAGCAGCGACTCCTCACAGCCATTCCGGCGCGTCATCATGGCGGCTCAGCTCGGTAAAACCCCGGGAGCAGATATCGCGAGAGTGCAGCAGCCCCAGGTTGGGAGCCAGAAACTGTAACCGGAAGTGGGGTAGGGCTGCTCGCCGCTGTAAAGCCAATGAAGAGGCCAGGTTGGTGGGAAGGAAAGTTTGCTTTATTTCAGAGGCCGGCAGCCTGGCGGGGGAGGGGGCAGAGGCCTGTCTAAAGGCCGACTCCCGCGCTGACAATCAGTGGGCAAGAGCTTTTATAGATGTGGGGAGGGGGCTACACGCAGAAACAGCGCAGTCAGCTCTGACAGTCATCTTGACGTTGGTCATCGGAGGTCTGATCGGCATCATCTTGATTGTTTTAAGTAGTTAATCTTCAGTTCCAGGGTTACTTTTTTCCCATTTCTTTGAGTCCAGTTCTCAGAACTGTGGAAGCTTATGTCATGGCTACAGTCTGGACATCACGCAGTTAACTTCACCCACCTGGTGGGGCTTTCAACATCTATAAGACAGCTCACGGGAGCTGTTTTCCCTTGTTTCTGTAATTTCTCACTTCTCTGATTAAACTTATTGTTTGGCTAAAATTTTTCCACAGACATAAGGCATTCTGAGGACATGGTGGGCAAGGACCATAGGGTCCTGGTCCGTTTCAGTAGGGTGTGAAAGAAATGTCTTTTAAGAAAAAAATCTTGATATGTGAACCCTCCAAGTTCTTGCTCCATAACGAACTCCTGGTAGGTTAAACCTGCCCCTAAATTTTCCCCTCATTTCCCATTTCCATGAAAGTTCTCTTATTCCAACCAATCACCATGGCTCCTTTATTCAGCAAATATTTATTTAGCACTTACCGTGTGCCAGACACTATTCTGTATGCTGTGGAAACTGCAGTGAACTAAACAGATGAAAGTCACTGCCCTCGTGGAATTTGCATTCTATTAGTGTAGATGGATAATAAAATAAATGAGTAAAGTATACAGTAAACAAAAAGGTGATAATTTCTATGGAAAGAAAGAAAATAGGGAATGGAGATGGGATAGGACTCTGGATATAATTTGCCCTCCTTTCTTATGTTTTGGACACAAACTTTTCCCCGTCTCCCATCTGGACAGCTGAGAGGCACGAGGACTTTACAAATGACTAAATAGTACTAAAATGAATTAATACTAAGTGGCTAGTTATTAAGGGAGATTCAAGTAGAAATACACAGAACATACTTGAAGTATAAAAAAGTGTGCTCCCAGGACTCACGGAGCCTGTCTCCTTTCACACACTGCTTCCTGACCTCCCTAGTCTCTGGACAGAAGGGCTGCAATAATTCCACAGGCCCTTAGCCCAGGTGCTGCACATCTTCTCTGCTGACCTGTCCCCACATGCAGGAGGCCCCTCGCAAGCCAACGTTCAGGAGTCTCATCTTTGACACGAGATGTCTCATTTTATTTGCCCGCTCCCCCTAAGTTACTCCTCTCCCTGAGCTGTGATTGGTTTCCAGCCTGAGAGGCACCTCACTGCCCCAGGTGGTGGGGGTCATGGATGATCTCGTCCGCCTTCTCCAGCAGGACTGCCCTTGTGGGTTGTGGCAGCGACACCCACTCCTTATGGGATATACATGCGCTCCCCACTTTGCTCAGAGCCTTCACAGTTTGGTGGGGCCATAGGTCGGTCTCAGGCAGCATTGAAGAAACAGTGAACAAACTTTCTCGTCTTCTCTGGCACAAAGGCTAGAAGCCCATGCTCTGACTGGCATTACAGCAAGAGGTGGAAACAGCCCAGATCCTTGAACAGGGCTGACATGCAGAGCTACCAAACCCATAGTAGACTCCGTGTGGGTAAAACATACACCTTTATGTGTTGAGCCACTAAAACTGGAAGTTTCTTTCCTACCACAGCATAGTTAAACTAATACCCAGCCTAATAGTCAAGTGAGATCACAGAGCTGGGCATTGCAAAGCATTCCGATAACACTTGACATTTGGCAACAAGGAGACCATTCCTTCACATGGAGGAGGCCGTGTGGGGCAGCATCTCAGATTACAAACTTTGGGTTAGACAGAACTGGGTTTGAATCTTGCAGATGCTACATACTAACTGGTTGTGAGACATGAGTCATATTGCTCAGCCTTTCTGAACCTCAGTTTTTGTAACCTCAATTCATCAGATTGTTTTAAGGGTTGATGGAAACATCTAGTAAGGTTTGGTACACAGTAAACACACAGAAAATCGTAGCAGTCATGATAAGGAGTTCAGAAGTTTACGTAGAGTAGATTCAATAATGTGCTCACCGATTAGCCGAACCACACACATCTGATGTCCGAGCTCTGGGTGCTTAGGGAACAGAGAACAAAACCAAACTGGTGTCACTGCCTGGACCTCTCCAACCACCCAAACTTTCTAATAAATACATGAAAATAAATCAAAGGGATGATTTGTTATTTGGATGACCGAAAGGGTATTTCTTCTTACAACTCATAGGAACTTAGGTAACTTAAATATATATAAAATTAAAAGTTGACCCAAGAAAAATTATGTTTAAGACTCCAGATATAAGGTCTTTTTAGCTAGAGGACATGAATCACAGCAGAAATTTTGAAAATGATCTGAGGGTAATGATTGAATCTGCTTTAAATACATCGCGAGGAGTAGCTTCAAGATGGCAGCGGAGTAAGATGTGGAGATCACCTTCCTCCCCACAGATACACCAGAAATACATCTACACGTGGAACAACTCCTACAGAACACCTACTGAACGCTGGCAGAAGACCTCAGACCTCCCAAAGGGCAAGAAACTCCCCACGTACCTGGGTAGGGAAAAGAAAAAAGAAAAAACAGAGACAAAAGAATAGGGACGGGACCTGCACCAGTGGGAGGGAGCTGTGAAGGAGGAAATGTTTCCACACACTAGGAGCCCCTTCACGGGCGGAGACTGCGGGTGGCGGAGGGTGGAAGCTTCGGTGCCCTCAGGAGAGCACAGCAACAGGGGTGCGGAGGGCAAAGCGGGGAGATTCCCGCACAGAGGATCAGGGCCGACCGGCACTCACCAGTCCGAGAGGCTTGTCTGCTCCCCCGCCGGGGCGGGCGGGGCTGCGAGCTGAGGCTCGGGCTTTGGTCGGAGCGCAGGGAGAGGACTGGCGTTGGCGGCGTGAACACAGCCTGCAGGGGGTTAGTGCACCACGGCTAGCCGGGAGGGATTCCGGGTAAAAGTCTGGAGCTGCCGAGGAGGCAAGAGACATTTTCTTGCCTCTTTGTTTTGTGGTGCGCGAGGAGAGGGGATTAAGAGCGCTGCTTAAAGGAGCTCCAGAGACGGGCGCGAGCAACGGCTAACAGCGTGGACCCCAGAGATGGGCATGAGACGCTAACGCTGCTGCGGCCGCCACCAAGAAGCCTGTGTGCGAGCACAGGTCACTACCCACACCCCCCTTCCGGGGAGCCTGTGCAGCCCGCCACTGCCAGGGTACCGGGATCCAGGGACAACTTTCCCGGGAGAACGCACGGCGCGCTTCCGGCTGGTGCAACGTCACGCCGGCCTCTGCCGCTGCAGCCCCGCCCCGCCCCCCGCGCCCCCCCCCCCCCCCCCCGCCTGAGTGAGCCAGAGCCCCCGAATCAGCGGCTCATTTAACCCCGTCCTGTCTGAGCGAAGAACAGACGCCCTCCGGCGACCTACACGCAGAGGCGGGGCCAAATCCAAAGCTGAGCCCCAGGAGCTGTGCGAACAAAGAAGAGAAAGGGAAATCTCTCCCAGCAGCCTCAGGAGCAGCGGATTAAATCTCCACAGTCAACTTGATGCACCCTGCATCTGTGGAATACCTGAATAGACAACAAATCATCCCAAATTGAGGAGGTGGACTTTGGGAGCAAAGATATATATATTTTTTTTCCCTTTTCCTCTTTTCGTGAGTGTGTACTTGTATGCTTCTGTGTGTGATTTTGTCTGTATAGCTTTACATTTACCATTTGTCCTAGGGTTCTGTCTGTCCGTTTTGGAGGTTTTTTTTACTATTTAAAAATTTTTCTTAATAATTATTTTTTATTTTAGTAACTTTATTTCATTTTACTTTATTTTATTTTATTTTATCTTCTTTCTTTCTTTCTAATTTTTCTCCCTTTTATTCTGTGCCATGTGGAAGATAGGCTCTTGGTGCTCCAGCCAGGCATCAGGGCTGTGCCTCTGAGGTGGGAGAGCCAAGTTCAGGACACTAGTCCACAAGAGACCTCCCAGCTCCATGTAATATCAAATGGTGAAAATCTCTCAGAGATCTCCATCTAAACGCCAAGACCCAGCTCCACTCAACGACCAGCAAGCTACAGTGCTCGACACTCTATGCCAAACAACTACCAAGACAGGAACACAAACCCATGCATTAGCAGAGAGGCTGCCTAAAATCATAATAAGGCCACAAACACCCCAAAACACACCACCAGACGTGGACCTACCCACCAGAAAAACAAGATCCAGCCTCATCCACCAGAACACAGGCACTACTCCCCTCCACCAGGAAGCCTACACAACCCACTGAACCAATCTTAGCCACTGTGGACAGACACCAAAAACAATGGGAACTACGAACCTGCAGGCTGCGAAAAGGAGACCCCAAACACAGTAAGTTAAGCAAAATGCGAAGACAGAGAAACACACAGGAGATGAAGGAGCAAGGCAAAAACCCACCAGACCTAACAAATGAAGAGGAAATAGGCAGTCTACCTGAAAAAGAATTCAGAATAATGATAGTAAAGATGATCCAAAATATTGGAAATAGAATAGAGAAAATACAAGAAACGTTTAACAAGGAGCTAGAAGAACTAAAGAGCAAACAAACAGTGATGAACAACACAATAAATGAAATTAAAAATTCTCTAGAAGGGATCAATAGCAGAATAACTGAGGCAGAAGAACGGATAAGTGACCTGGAAGATAAAATAACGGAAATAACTACTGCAGAGCAGAATAAAGAAAAAAGAATGAAAAGAATTGAGGACAGTCTCAGAGACCTCTGGGACAACATTAAACGAACCAACATTCGAATTTTAGGGGTCCCAGAAGAAGAAGAGAAAAAGAAGGGGACTGAGAAAATATTTGAAGAGATTATAGTTGAAAACTTCCCTAATATGGGAAAGGAAATAATTAATCAAGTCCAGGAAGCACAGAGAGTCCCATACAGGATAAATCCAAGGAGAAACACGCCAAGACACATATTAATCAAACTATCAAAAATTAAATACAAACAGAAAATATTAAAAGCAGCAAGGGAAAAACAACAAATAATATACAAGGGAATCCCCATAAGGTTAACAGCTGATCCTTCAGCAGAAACTCTGCAAGCCAGAAGGGAGAGGCAGGACATATTTAAAGTGATGAAGGAGAAAAACCTACAACCAAGATTACTCTACCCAGCAAGGATCTCATTCAGATTTGATGGAGAAATTAAAACCTTTACAGACAAGCAAAAGCTAAAAGAATTCAGCACCACCAAACCAGCTTTACAATAAATGCTAAAGGAACTTCTCTAGGCAGGAAACACAAGAGAAGGAAAACACCTACAATAACAAACCCAAAACAATTAAGAAAATGGTAATAGGAGCATACATATCGATAATTACCTTAAATGTAAATGGATTAAATGCTCCAACCAAAAGACATAGACTGGCTGAATGGATACAAAAACAAGACCCATATATATGCTGTCTACAAGAGATCCACTTCAGACCTAGGGACACATACAGACTGAAAGTGAGGGGATGGAAAAAGATATTCCATGCAAATGGAAATCAAAAGAAAGCTGGAGTAGCAATACTCATATCAGAAAAAATAGACTTTAAAATAAAGACTATTACAAGAGACAAAGAAGGACACTAAATAATGGTCAAGGGATTGATCCAAGAAGAAGATATAACAATTGTAAATATTTATGCACCCAACATCGGAGCAACTCAATCCATAAGGCAAATACTAACAGCCATAAAAGGGGAAATTGACAGTAACACAATCATAGTAGGGGACTCTAACACCCCACTTTCACAAATGGACAGATCATCCAAAATGAAAATAAATAAGGAAACACAAGCTTTAAATGATACATTAAACAAGGTGGACTTAACTGATATTTATAGGACATTCCATCCAAAAACAACAGAATACATATTCTTCTCAAGTGCTCATGGAACATTCTCCAGGATAGATCACATCCTGGGTCACAAATCAAGCCTTGGTAAATTTAAGAAAATTGAAATCGTATCAAGTATCTTTTCCGACCACAACACTATGAGACTAGATATCAATTACAGGAAAAAATCTGTAAAAAATACAAACACATGGAGGCTAAACAATACACTACTTAATAACCAAGAGATCACTGAAGAAATCGAAGAGGAAATCAAAAAATACCTAGAAACAAATGACAATGAAAACACGACCACCCAAAACCTATGAGATGTAGCAAAAGCAGTTCTAAGAGGGAAGTTTATAGCAATAAAATGCTACCTTAAGAAACAAGAAACATCGCAAATAAACAACCTAACCTTACACCTAAAGCAATTAGAGAAAGAAGAACAAAAAAACCCCAAAGTTAGCAGAAGGAAAGAAATCATAAAGATCAGATCAGAAATAAATGAAAAGGAAGTTAAGGAAATGGTAGCAAAGATCAGTAAAACTAAAAGCTGGTTCTTTGAGAAGATAAACAAAATTGATAAACCATTAGCCAGACTCATCAAGAAAAAAATGGAGAAGACTCAAATCAATAGAATTAGAGATGAAAAAGGAGAAGTAACAACTGACACTGCAGAAATATAAAGGATCATGAGAGATTACTACAAAAGCTCTATGCCAATAAAATGGACAAACTGGAAGTAATGGAAAAATTCTTAGAAATGCACAACCTTCCAAGACTGAACCAGGAAGAAATAGAAAATATAAACAGACCAATCACAAGCACTGAAATTGAAACTGTGATTAAAAATCTTCCAACAAACAATAGCCCAGGACCAGATGGCTTCACAGGCGAATTCTATCAAACATTTAGAGAAGAGCTAACACCTATCCTTCTCAAACTCTTCCAAAATATAGCAGAGGGAGAAACACTCCCAAACTCATTCTATGAGGCCACCATCACCCTGACACCAAAACCAGCCAAAGATGTCACAAAGAAAGAAGACTACAGGCCAATATCACTGATGAACATAGATGCAAAAATCCTCAACAAAATACTAGCAAACAGAATCCAATAGCACATTAAAAGGATCATACACCATGATCAAGTGGGGTTTATCCCAGGAATGCAAAGATTCTTCAATATATGCAAATCAATCAATGTGATACACCATATTAACAGATTGAAGGAGAAAAATCATGATCTCATTAGATGCAGAGAAAGCTTTTGACAAAATTCAACACACATTTATGATTAAAACCCTCTAGAAAATAGGCATAGAGGGAACTTTCCTCAACATAATAAAGGCCATATATGAAAAACCCACAGCCAACATCGTCCTCAATGGTGAAAAACTGAAACCATTTCCACTAAGATGAAGAATAGGACAAGGTTGTCCACTCTCACCACTATTATTCAACATAGTTTTGTAGTTTTAGTTTTGGTAGTTTTACCCAAAGCAATCGGAGAAGAAAAAGAAATAAAAGGAATCCAAATCAGAAAAGAAGAAGTAAAGCTGTCACTGTTTGCAGATGACATGATACTATACATAGAGGATCCTAAAGATGCTACCAGAAAACTACTAGAGCTAATCAATGAATCTGGTAAAGTAGCAGGATAGAAAATTAATGCACAGAAATCTCTTGCATTCCTATACACTAATGATGAAAAATCTGAAAGTGAAATTAAGAAAACACTCACATCTACCATTGCAACAGAAAGAATAAAATACCTAGGAATAAACCTACCTAAGGAGACAAAAGACCTGTATGCAGAAAATTATAAGACACTGATAAAAGAAATTAAAGATGATACAAATAGATGGAGAGATATACCATGTTCTTGGATTGGAAGAATCAACATTGTGAAAATGACTATACTACCCAAAACAATCTACAGATTCAATGCAATCCCTGTTAAACGACCAATGGCACTTTTCACAGAACTAGAACAAAAAATTTCACAGTTTGTATGGAAACACAAAAGACCCCGAATAGCCAAAGCAATCTTGAGAAAGAAAAACAGAGCTGGAGGAATCAGGCTCCCTGTCTTCAGACTATACTACAAAGCTACACTAATCAAGACAGTGTGGTACTGGCACAAAAACAGAAATATAGATCAATGGAACAGGATAGAAAGCTCAGAAATAAACCCACACACATATGGTCACCTTATCTTTGATAAAGGAGGCAAGAATATACAATGGAGAAAAGACAGCCTCTTCAATAAGTGGTGCTGGGAAAATTGGACAGGTACATGTAAAAGTATGAAATTAGAACATTCCCTAACACCGTACACAAAAATAAACTGAAAATGGATTAAAGACCTAAATGTAAGGTCAGACACTATAAAACTCTTAGAGGAAAATATAGGCAGAACACTCTATGACATACATCACAGCAAGATCCTTTTTGACCCACCTCCTAGAGAAATGGAAATAAAAACAAAAATAAACAAATGGGACCTAATGAAACTTAAAAGCTTTTGCACAGCAAAGGAAACCATAAACAAGACGAAAAGACAACCCTCAGATATGGGAGAAAATATTTGCAAATGAAGCAACTGACAAAGGATTAATCTCCAAAATTTACAAGCAGCTCATGCAGCTCAATATCAAAAAAACAAACAACCCAATCCAAAAATGGGCAGAAGACCTAAATCGACATTTCTCCAAAGAAGATATACAGATTGCCAATAAACACATGAAAGAATGCTCAACATCATTAATCATTAGAGAAATGCAAATCGAAACTACAATGAGATATCATCCCACACCGGTCAGAATGGCCATCATCAAAAAATCTACAAACAATAAATGCTGAAGAGGGTGTGCAGAAAAGGGAACCAACCCTCTTGCACTGTTGGTAGGAATGTAAATTGATACAGCCTCTATGGAGAACAGTATGGAGGTTCCTTAAAAAGCTAAAAATAGAACTACCATACGACACAGCAATCCCACTACTGGGCATATACCCTGAGAAAACCATAATTCAAAAAGAGTCATGTACCACAGTGTTCATTGCAGCTCTATTTACAATAGCCAGGGCATGGAAGCAACCTAAGTGTCCATCAACAGATGAATGGATAAAGATGTGGCTCATATGTACAATGGAATATTACTCAGCCATAAAAAGAAACGAAATTGAGTTATTTGTAGCAAGGTGGATGGACGTAGAGTCTGTCATACAGAGTGAAGTAAGTCAGAAAGAGAAAAACAAATACCGTATGCTAACACATATACATGGAATCTAAAAAAACTAACAAAAAAAACGGTCATGAAGAACCTAGGGGCAAGACAGGAATAAAGACACACACCTACTAGAGAATGGAGTTGAGGATATGGGGAGGGGGGAGGGTAAGCTGCGACAAAAGTGAGAGAGTGGCATGGACATATATACACTACCAAACGTAAAATAGATAGCTAGTGGGAAGCAGCTGCATAGCACAGGGAGATCAACTCGGTGTTTTGTGACCACCTAGAGGGGTGGGATTGGGAGAGTGGAAGGGAGGGAGATGCAAGAAGGAAGAGATATGGGAACATATGTATATGTATAACTGATTCACTTTGTTATAAATCAGAAACTAACACACCATTGTAAAGCAATTATACTCCAATAAAGATGTTAAAAAATATATATCGCATATTCAAAGTCAAGAAGCATTTTAATCAACACTGAAAATCTTCAGAAATTGGACAAAAGTAGAGCAGTGACAGCCTAAGAAGCCATGTTTCCAGACAGGATTACATCAAGATTGTTAGTTTTGCCAGCATCACGTCTCTGCAAGATGATGATGGGGCCGTGAAGAAGGGTGCTAAGTCAACTCATGTCAAAAGTGATGGTCGGGGGAGATGCCCAAATCACTGAAAGGAGCATTACAAAGACTAGAACCTGCTCTCCATCCCGAGAAGTCATCTCAATCAAGCTGCCGAAGGGTGAGACTCAATTGTACCATCCCCAGACAGCAGGTCCATTTCAATCCAACATTCTGCCAGAGCAAGTGACTTTCCAACTCTATTAATAGGGCAGTGATAAAATTTGGTATTGGCTATGAATGTTTCACGTTTATGGAACTCCTACATCATAATAGGTACCATTCTAGTTAGACGTGGAGATGAGAGACAATCTTTCTATAAAGAAAAGCCTTCTCTTGGGAGTCACCGTTGGACAAAAAAACTCTACTTTCTGATAGTTTCTCACTTATTTGTAATAAGGACCCTAAGGAACAAGAGTAGAAATTATTGAAGAAAGATTAAATTGGGTTCACCCTACTTTTACCATTCAGGATTTTAAAGCCATTGGAAAGTAGTAAACTGTGTGAGATGAATGAGGCAACTTCTTTTGAACAGGAAGATTTGGCTTTTCACAAATTGGTCCTCCCCCTTGACTCCTGACCACACCGTAATGAGTAACAGAGTATTCGCTTTGGTCTATAGCACTTTAAGTTTTCCACCAAGCAACATACTTTGTGAGCACTCTCTTCCTCTCAGAAAAGTCCACATGTAGGGCTCTCACCATCAATGAGGCAGGATGGCTGCAACGTGCTTCTGGGCTAAGTAAGTGGGATTTCCAATTTCCTAATTTTACTTTGTTTTCCAGGCTGCATTGTGCTCAGGCTCTTCTGTATCGTGCTCTGAGAAACCTGCAGTGATGTGTTCTCTGTCTTGGAGTGTCTCAAAACCACCAGGCAAATTCTGGAACCACTAGCTTAGTGTACCTGCAGGCGGGGTCGGTGCTTCTCAGACCTGAATGGATGGGCGTATGGGTCATCTGGGGAATCTTGTTAAAATGACTCAGCAGGTCTGGGGTGTGGCCTGATACCCTGCATTTCTAACAGCCTCCAGGTGGTGCTGTTGCTCCTGGTTCTTGAGTAGCCAGTCCCTCTGTGGGCACCTGTAGAGATCATGCAGTACTATGGCGTGGTAGGAGGAATGGAGGGGGAGATGAGACCAGATACGTGCTGGACTCATTCCTCAACCTGCCTAAACTTTGGAATCCTCATTTATAAAGTGGAATAATGAGAAAGCTTAGCTCCCAGAGCTGTGAAAATAGAATGCTCTCAATATTAAGAAGTATAGTGTTGTCACCATACAAGATTCCCATAGAGTTTACTCCTTCTCTCCTAAAATGATAGAATTGATTAATGGGAACTTTACTGCTACTAAGAAATGGCATACGTGTGATAACGTGATGCTCTTATCTGTATCATCTTGCAATGTTTCTTTGGAATATTAAAAAAAAAATGCCAGAGATCATCCTGGTCTCACTTGCTTCTTGGTGCTAAGTTGTACACAGTTTGAAGCTCCCTTCCCTCTGGCTTCTCAACCCCTGAGCTGAAAAGCTGCTTAAGACCCCTTCGTGGATAGAGTTTAGGGAAATAGAGCTAATTCTTGGCAGAACTGCTTTTCAATGCAACACAACAGCTCTATCACTGGGAAGCAGAAACATTATGGAATGCTACAAAATCCATCTGATTTGCAAAAAGATAAAGTGCAATCCAGCCCAAGTGGTGATTAATATGTTAGGAGGGAAGACAGGAGATGGAACAATAAATAATTTTCATGTTTGAAGTTAAATGTTTCAATCCTCGTGACCTATTTAATTCTTGACTTTGGGAAGAATTCTACAGTGATTTAGCTCATTAAACCCAGGAAGAAAAGCCTAGCTTAGCAGCTAACTAGGGATAAGAAATGGGTGAAAAACATGTATGTTTAAGGTTCCTCAAACAATGAAATAGAAAACATTAATCTATATGGCCCTTAGCGTTCTTCAGAAAGTATCTCTGGATTAATTCTGATAGACTCCTTGTAAGTCATCATGTTTTCTGGAAACACCCATGAGCATAAATAGAATTTAAGTTCAGTAAAGTGATTACCCAACTCTGGATCTTTTCTCTAAGCAGAGAGACCTAAAACTCCACTGAATAGGGAAAATGTCCTCTTCTTAGTTAAATCTTGGAAGATGCCAAAGGTGTCAGTGTCCAGAGAGAAGTAGGAATATTGATTCACTGGGAAGAGCTGTGCAGAGCAGTCCGCCCCTGTGCTTCAGAATTTGGTTTTCCTATAATCAGAGAAAGGTGAAGAAAGAACCATTAGCACATGGTGGGGATAAGGAGAGGCCAGTTGTGTTGCAACAAGCTTTTTTTTTTTTTTTTTTTTGCGGTACGCGGGCCTGTCATTGTCGTGGCCTCTCCCGTTGCGGAGCACAGGCTCCGGACGCGCAGGCTCAGCGGCCATGGCTCACGGGCCCAGCTGCTCCGCGGCATGTGGGATCTTCCCGGACCGGGGCACGAACCCGTGTCCCCTGCAACGGCAGGCGGACTCTCAACCACTGCGCCACCAGGGAAGCCCGCAACAAGCTTTCTTAAGGGTTTACTCTACTCTACCCTACCCTCTTGACTTTGTTTATTATTATTATTATTACCACTACTATTATTTTAGTCCCAGATGGAAAAGAAATTTTCCTAAGAATTACCAAGTAGCTCAACTTTGCCCTTTCTCAAAATTTAGCATAGCTGCATGCCTAAACACTGTCAGATTTATTATCTATTTACTACAAGAACAAAACTTACCAACAGATATTTGGGAATTTCATTAAAAAAAAAAACTTTACTAAATGGAATATAGAAACATTTGACACAAGATTTGGAGTTGAAAATTTTCCATTTATAATGCCAAATTCTTTATGCCTTATCTTGACAAGTATCCAGTTTAGGTTGATATTCTTTCAGGAAATGTCTTCTTAATCTTCTCTCCTTATTAGGATATTATTTTTAAAAGAGAACTTTAAAAAATCTTGAAAGTTATTTGATGCTGGAATAATACCAATTTCTTTAACAATAACAAAGCTAATATAATAAAAGCCATCAGGTTTGGGATATTTTAGGAAAATGTTTAATTCAACTGTTTCTTTGGAATGTAGTAGTCATAGTTTGGAATTTAAGTTACAGTTCAGTTCTGTGTGGTTTTTTATGCAACTCAGTGTCTGAGAATACAAATGTCATTTAAAGTTAAGGCTTCGCTGTTCATTTTGAATCAACAATTTACAAGTGTCATATTGTCATAGAAAATAAAAATTTCTGTAAAAAAAATTTGCACAAAATTTTATGATGGTACAAAACATGAAGCAATAATATACCAGTAAAATGAAAACATTTTACTACAGAAAGTTTTATAGATCTCAATAAAGAAAAAAATATGTTATTTTACACCTTTTAAAATTACGAAACAATCTAAAACAATATAAACTGAACATTTTGTAACACTGCCTTTACAAATTAATAACTTTATAAACATATAATTTTTAAATATATTTATCAGTGCAAGATACTTTCAAATTTAAAGTTGCAGTATCATTTTTCCTTGGCTGAAGACAACTGTAAGTCTGTTGCCTTAAAGGTAAATCAAGTCTTAATGCTTTCATCCTGGTACGATTATAAGGGCTGAACGGATGCCTCTGGGGATAAGAATCTATTCTTCTTTCATAGTGATCAATACTTTCCTGGAAACAAAAGGCATTCTCAATTCAATTAGACCAGGATGAATGGACTTTCCCCTCCGTGATGCAATGTGACTCCCACAAATACATTCGAGTGAGACCTACAGCAGTGCCGGAAGGGAGGAAGTTCTTACCTACAACGCGGCATGGCACAAATACACGGAAAACAACCAAAGCTTCTTTGGGTTAATTCAATGCTGCCTGATAAGATATTTACTTCTCTGTGCCATTGGAGGCTTAGGTCTTAACAGCCCCAAGGCAGGCTTTTTGTTTGTGAGGCACTGGAAGTTTCTAGAAGCATTCATTCAAGTCTCTGTTATTTCAGGGTTGCTGCAGACTGAATTTTTAAAAACATTTGTTTTGACTTTACTCATTTTCTTCCCCTCTGTCATCTTAAAATACTTCATCCCCAGGCACCATGATTTATTGTCGCTTTCTTAAATTAACTGTTCTTTCTTCCACTTCCCTTATCTGACTCAATACCAAAACAAGAAGGCTCTCACGGGTCATTTTTGTGTATCTGGATGTAAAAATCTCCTGTTTTTGGATATGGGGAGAACTCTATTCCTTTGGGTCTCACTTGAAAGCCAATTAGTATTATTTCTTCTCTCAACTTATCACTATTTTTATTAAATGCAAACATTTCTATTGAAGATCATTTCGATTGGAATAGACAGACAAATGGCTTAGGAAAAAAGATACTGTCACTTTAACCAGTTAACAAGGAAACCAAAGTTAGACTTTGGAGGGCAAAGTTAGGAATTTCCCTTATTTATTTATTTTCCAACATAAAGTCTAGTAAAAGTGTTCGCCATTACCAGCAGGTTAAAGCTGCAAGTTTCTTTTCTGGATAATGGCAAATGCTTAAATCCTAAGAGAGGAAAAAGACAGAGAGATAGGAGAGAAAGAGTTTACATTTGAAAATACATTCCATATGAAAGAACAGTAAGAGAATATTGCAGCTTTATACAAAAGGGTCAAGAGACATGAAATTGAACTACGGAAAAAGCAGAACAATTAAGCCACGTTGCCAAATCTTCGGAGCCCTTGCCTACCCGGAGGCTGACATCTCACACTAAAATATACTTTCTTCTTAGTCAGTGGGCCACCAGGGTTGGATTCAAGAGGAGGGCTTTCACCAGCGAGAAACAGGGCGGGTTAATGTAACACAATGAGAACCAGTACAAACAAAAAGGCACTTGAGAGGACGTAGACCAGCCAGTGCCAAGGATTCTTCGTTGTGGTTGTCGGCATCACACCCAGTTGCCAGCAGTGTTTGGTGATGGCACAGTTTTCTGTATGGAGTTCACAGCACAAGGTTGAGTACAACGCTGGAAAACATCGAGGAAATCTGACGGTATTGCTTCGTAAACAGAGCTGACACGCTAGACTGGTACTGAGGCTACGGTACTTTAACTGAAAACATCCTACTCCTTCTTTGCCTATGCACAACGCGGGCGATGATACACAAGGCCAGCTTCAGGAGTCCACTGAAATGTGGTTACTCGAATATATTCTGGGCACTGGGCTGCAGGTAGCATGTCCGTCAAAAGGGCCCCACTGAATACACCTGGTGCCAGCATCTTGGATTTTGCAGTTTCCGAAAAGAATCCAGAAGAGGGAGAGAGAGAGAAGGGAAAGGGGAGTCCAAATGAATTATTAAGTCAATCATACTTGGTCTCAACACCAGCATTTGATTATTCAAAAGAAACCAACAGAAGGAAGCTGACTGTACAGGATTCCGATTGTTAACACAGCTAAGTCGTTCATGTCTGTCGGCCGAACTCATCGAAGCTCCTGAGAAAACCTGGCTTGGCATCATTAACGCACTTCCCAGCCCGAACAGTGAAAGATCAGCCGGTCCCCAGCTCAAGCTCTGTCCTCCGCTCCACTCTCCTGCTCGCCTGGTCACCTCTGTCTGCCTTCATGCCTCCGAGTAAGTACTCTGTGGATTCAGTTTGTCTTTTTTCAACTTCACGCCATCCACAAGTTCGAAGTTATAGTTCTCCAGGGCAGATAAGTTTCTTTCCGACATCCCGTTGTGCCAGCAGGCACAGTATAGCACGACCCCGCAGACGGCGCCCAGGAGGACGCCCAGGGCGCTCATGGCGATGATGGTGATGAGGATAGGGTCCAGGGTCTTCAACACGTTGCCCGGCTTCCTGGAGATGTTCTCATCACCGTCTCCCGTGCCTTGGTATCCTGGGGTGCTCCCTGGGGAGAAAAACGAAATTGGCTCCATGAGCTGCCAACGTACCAGATGACAGTAGACAGAGAAACGGAGAAGAAGGAAAGAGAAAGGAGTGAAGCACACGTCCGGACTGGGCTGTCCTCCCCAAGAGCCTGTGGGGGATTTCTGCAGCGGGGGTTTGGCTCCCCCATCGCCAAGAAACACCAACGTTTAGGTTTGACTCATTGCTGGGAATTGAAGGTGGGAGGGAAGGGTATTGGGTGTTGGTGCTGCGATTCTGACAGGAAGCTTAGCGCATGGAAACCACTGACTCTGGGTAAACAATCAGGGTTCGGTTCTAATCTAATTCCGATTTCATGCAGCCCGCCATCTGTGAGATTGTAATCTGTATTTATCGTCCTTGGCCAGATAAGAGGTCTGTAAACTTTGCAAAATGCTTCGTCACACATTTGTCTAGAGGGGGATTTAATCATTCCTGGCGCCTTTGCCTGATCCCAAAACCCGGCACGAGGAACCCGCCCAAGCTGTCCTTCAAGTTTCCTCCTTGAGTCAATGGTGGTTTCACTCACGAAGGAGAGGGCTTTCGGAAGAAGGAGGGCACGCCTGCTGCTGACACTTAAAGTGGCTTATGGCTCCAGTCTAGAAGCTGGGCCAGTGCTGTGACGAATAGAACACATTTAAGAATCAGCATCTCTGCTGCCCTGGTGGTCTCGCTGCAGACGGTCACACAGCTCTGCGCTCGGGCACTGGGGAAATGTTTGCTTTAGAGTGGAACATGAGAAATTACTAACATGGGAGCTTTGCGTCTCATTACCTGGGACTAGAAATGAGACGAAAATGTCAATGTGCAACAGGCCTGGTGTTTACTTAATGGTGTTCTGATCAACAGGGATTCCAATCAAAGAAAACTAAAAATATGAGACGCAAGTCCCTAAATAGGGGGAAACAAGCCATAGGGACAATATTAATGTTCTCTCCCTTGATGCAGCATTGTTTTGAAACAACCTCTAATAAAGTTTACAACCCAGCGTGGACTATGTAACTAAGCTAAATGAGTCACGTGTTAACATGACCAACCGCAGACATGGGGCCATCAAGTCCAAGTCTGGCTATAGGAGGTCCACATTTCTCGTGGCAACAGGTGCTGCTGTTGATGTACAGGGCACAGAACCGCCGGCAGCAGCTGCGAGTGACGCCGGGGCAAGTGTCCAACACCACCACTGCTGGCAGGAGGCGCAGAGACTTCTGGGAATAAAATAATATCAGGCAAGGCCTAACTCCGACCAAATGCCTTGCGTTGGATCACAAAGCAGTGTTCAACGAAAACACGCATTTTCGAGTTAATCAGTCTGAAGTCCGAGGCTACCAGGTAATTTGCTGTGTTACTTAAGGCCAAGCCACTGCTCTGAGTTTCAATCTCCTCATCTGTAAAATGGGGATAAATACACTCAGAGAGCGGCTGTGAGGATTAAATAACTTATGTAAAGCGACTGGAACACACTAGCTACTCAATAAACCCCCATCAGCATCGTCAGCATCATTGTCATCAATACTGTGATCATTATCGCAAAACGAGGGTTTCAGTAGAGGAGGCTGGGAACAGATGGCCCAAACAAAACAGATTATCACAGAAATTGGGCTCCCGGTCTCTAAAGATTATAGCTGGATATAAACCAGGAACAAGAATTTGGGCTGGTTTCAAATTATTATATGAAAATTATTGCAGGTCTTTGGGTAAGAAACAATCTTCACTAGTTTCCTGTGCCCATAGTTACAAAATGAGAGTGTTTCACATCATTGCCCTCTGGGTCCCCTCTTGCAGCTCAGGCAGGGAATGGCCAGGGTAGCACACGTCCCCAGGGCTCACCCCCCTACACAGGCTGCGCCTCTTACGGCGTGAGGCTCCCAAGTCTGCAGAGCAGGTAGGAGAGGGCACTCTGACGACAGCCCAGGCACAGTACCGCGATGCGGGTGTTTATTTCATGTGAGCTGCTTTGATATACCAGAGTTCCAGAAAGCTTCTTCAGAAATCTACTGAAAGCCACAGTAAAATATTTTAAAAATCGGTCAGCAAGACAAATTTACCTGTTTCGTCGATTTTACTTTCCGGGTTCTTTTTATCCAGGTCTGCTGGTTCTGACAAGTCAAACAAAATTGAAAGAGATATTTGAACTGCCAACCAAATACAGTACACACAAACTACATAAACCTTTACACACACACACACACACACACACACACACACACACCCCACTAATGGCTCTGCTGGGTTTCCTTTGGAGTTTTTTTAGTACAATCTGACCCCACCAAGTAACTGGAGAGCTATAGAGAGGCAATGTTAAATGACTAGGGAATTGGTGTCAGATCTAAATCCAGGAAGCACTGCTGGAGCAGAGTGTGTTGTCTTAGGAGAAGAGCAGGGAGGAGGGAAATGGTTTTGGCATTTGGAGTGTGGGGAAATCCGGTGAAAATAGAAAACAGAAGTGGAGTTGCACATATGGCTACCATCCTGTGCTTTTGTAGATAACTGCTTCGTAAGTGTTAGTCAGTTTCTCATATGGTATGTCAGCTCATTAAGGCCAGAGATTGTGTCCTGTGTCTTACCAAAAAAAAGAAAGCATCTGGAGGGAGTGGAGTTCTGGTATCCCTTATGGTTATGAGTAGAACACAGGGACCTGGTTCACTTCTATGTCCCCAGCATTTAGAACAGTGTTCAGAACATACGCGGTGACTCAATAAATATTTATTAATGCATGAATAATTAACAAAGAGCTGATAATCTCCCAGCATCCATGGCTAAATATTCAAGGAAATATATCTGTCGAATAATTGTAGAATTATCTTAGACGCCTTTTCATTGTTACAGCAACACAAAGTTTTAATGGTGCTTTAGCTGTGACTTTAGCTGTGAGTATAATGCCCAGCAGTAAGCACAGCTAAGTAGATGAGTCACATGAAATCAGAAAGGCTCACGGACTTGTCTTAGCTTCTATATATTCACTGTAGCACTGGGATGCTGCTTTGCACATAGAAGGTGGTCAGTGAAAACCTGTTGAACCAGATTGAATGTATTTCTTGGTTTCAGCTGGTAGAGCGTGCTCTCCCATTCCAGAAACATCACCATCAACCTTCTCACCTTGGAATAGGAAAGCAAGCAGTACGTGCCCTGTGTAACTGCATGAAACATACATTTTAACAACTGTGTAGACCTGGATGTGGGGAATTTGTAAAGTAGCTGCAACTTAAATATTAAGCCTTATTTTCTGTGAACATCTGCAAAGTACTGTGGCAGGAAGCAGTCTTTGGGTAAGACTGTCCTCTTTTTCCCCCCAATTTCTTCAATCAACCCTATCAAATTATTGCCACTTTAGGGATTACGTATATCCAATACATTGTATAATAAAAGCTTTGTAAATTGCCGAAATGACCAAAAACCCATTATAGCCGACAGGCCTCCTTTGTCTTAAATTTGCCCAATAGGGTTATTCCATTTTGTTATAATTAACATCCTATTATATAATGATATATAACAAAAGTTTAAGTGTAGCAAATGGAGCTTAAGACTAATTACTGTGCTATTACATTGCCATTAGTGGTGCTATTTATAATTATATATCAAGAACTGGGAGAATGAATTGGTTTCCTACGTCAGACTCTTACTCATATACAGCAGACCGATGAAATCCATAAACTCTGAAATACTAGGCAAAGTCTCTAAATTTCCTTTATTCTTTTGAGTCAACTCAACTGTTTTTAGAGTCAGAAACATCTACTTATTTGTAATAAAGCGAAGAATGATGGTGTCTATGATTCATTCACATTGTAATCTTCATTAAATCCACTGTGATAAAGAATTTCAAAGGCCTGCTGCTGTGGACACACTCAGATATTTGGAATTATCCAGCTGTCTGAGTTTTCCGCTTCTCATCACAATGTTTAGGCATGGCGTACACAGCCTGGAAACTGTGAGCTTCTTCTTTGCTATGATCTTTGGATTGCATATTATTTGTGTAGTTTTGTGGGTACCAACCAGATATTCTAAGTGAACCAGGTTAGATAATGGGGCAGCTAAAGGTAGACTGACCTGGCCTTATGCCCTGTTGCACCAGACCATGCGTTCTATAGGATGTGCTTATAGCCCACATTAAAATTCGAGGTCCAAATGAGCACGACAAAGACCATTCAGTGGAAAGACACGTGCCCTGAGCAAGCACTGCTTTCGTTTCTACAGCAACCCATACTTACTTGTGCAGTCCTCTTGAGGGATGTGGTTATTGATACTAATGTCATCCACTGCAATCCCGCCAAGGTTGCCTTTTCCGATTTCACCCTCAAAAATCACCTAACAAAATGAGATCGTTTTCACAGTATTTAAATGTTGGGTCCCAGATAACAGTGCTTACAAATGCTTGTTCAGCTCAAGTCACAGAACGTAAATGAAATTCGTGAGATTTCGAATGATCACACGATTTGCTCTTCAATCCATATTAACTGCTTGGGGATGGCATAAAACTTCTCCTCACTGTATCTTTGTATGATACAGAATTTAAAACTGGAAAAAAGCAGCAAATTAAAGGAATGTTCATTGTGACAGCCCCAAATAATTATTGAGTAGCATTTTCCCTTCTTCCTCAGCAGTCGTCCTACGTCTGTAATCTAGGAGACTGTGAAATATGCTACTGAGATTATCATCATTGCAGCAGTATCTCAGGTTCACGAAACACCTGAAATAAAATTTGGAATTTTTTCTGCATCTCATTTGCATAACTTTCAAATATTACCCCAGAGACCCCAAAACAGCTATCCGCCCCATCCTAGAGAAGGGCCCACCTGGTAAAGTTTCAGGGATTTATGCAGCAGGACACGCCCCTCTTTCCAGTGGTCCCCTTGGTGTCCGATGGCCATCCAGACCAACTGGTCATATTCCTCTGGCTTCTGGTAGCGCAGTTTGACCCTCAGCGTGCCCACGTGTGAACCAGACATGTGATACCAGAAGGTCATGCAGTGGGCAGAGTTCTGGGAATAAACCACAGGGCTCACCAGGCGAGCCACTTTGCCTTTCTGGTTTTCATCAGCTTGGGAGTAGATGAAGTTGCCATCTCCTGCTGTGACAAAAAGCTGTGTTAAAGAGAGTGGCCAAATGGATGAACCTTTGTCTCTTTTCTATCAAGTTCTGCTACTCAAACCTTCTCTCCTGGGCTGAGCACCAGAACCCAGTTGTGCAGGGGAAGGGAAAGTGGGTAATAGATGGAAACCTCATTGACACTGGAGGCTCTGCTCTCAGCTTCTGTGAAAGCACGTTTGTGACAGAGGCTGTAAACAGCGCTCGTCTGACACCACGTATCTGGAATGCACTGTCACACGGACACGGGCTATGACTTGTGTTGATCTCTGCACCATTGCAAGCAGATTGGATGCACAGGAAGACCTATTTTCATGCAACTTTAAGATTGCTTCAGCAGCACGCACGTGAACACAGACACTAAATGGAAACGTTTAGATGTATTCTTATCTATTTACCATTGGAACAGGTAGACTTCTGGTTGATGATGCTTTGGTCACTGTAACTGCTTGATAATAAAGCTGCAGTTTGTCCAAATAATCTGGCAATCTTTTTCTTTTTTTCCGCCAAACTTCGATTCTTTTCCCCTAGTTTGTTTTAATGGCTTTTAAATTCCTTAAATACACCTGAGAGCCTGAAACTCAGCTGTGAGCCCCGCTTCTGTTTGATGTGGGCTTCTGGTTCCAGGAGAGGTGAGGTTGCATTTCTGAGGCTTATTAGAACCTGCCATTTTGGCAACGGAGATGCTTGCCGAGCTTGGAGGACTAACTCCTGGCTCTGCTGTTAATGACCCCCTGTGGGAGCACTGCCTTCTGCCACCACCTGGTCTAAACACACAACTCGTGTTTCACTGTTTGCTCTGCAAATAGCAATGCTACTGTAACACCGCACCTGCTGAAAATATGCACCTGATGCTTGAGCCTCAGCGGGCAGCAGGATGTTCGGTGTGCTGCCCCAGAGGCTGGTGTGCTTGGGAGATACTCTTTCACTGCGTGTACGTGGGCACATCCTGAGTCAGCAGCGTCCAGGTGAAGTGGATGTGTCCTCAGTCGCTTTCCTCCCTCACCTGGCTGCTTGTCTGAGATGGCTCCCAAGCACTCTTAATAAAACCGGTGGGCGGGGAAAATGAAAGGAGGGTGGAAATAAAAACCATGGCCCCGGCAGTTATGTGTGATGCTCTGGACCACGCAGACTCAAGTCACCCCTGGGGTTTGTTTCCTCCCACTGATTTACCAAATGATGCTAACCTGTCCGTGAGCTCACCTGTCTATGGTGCCACTTCACTCAGCCCACCAAGACGGGCTGGTAAGACATGCCCCCATCTTGCTGCTGCCCCCCGTCCCCGATCTTATGGAGAAGAATGACGTTGAGGATGCTTAGCTTAGATGGTCCCTGAGTCAGGCTGCTTCTCTGGCCCCTCCTGTGCTGTCTTCTGCCACTGTTGCTCCCCCGGCCATTGGACACCCTCATCCCACTGCGCTGGAGCCGTTTCCCACCCAGAACCAGACTGTGAGCACCTCGAGGGCTGGGTTCCCTCCTTTACACCTGAATCTCCAGTGCCCCTCACTGCATCTGCCATGTATGCGGGCGGCTCGATAGCATATGTGCAATGAAGCAAAGGAAGATGCGGGTTTCGGAAATCCTCTGAAAGGAGGAACATAGCTTCATTGTTAGAGGTCAAATGCAGAAAAGCATGTGGGATTCCTTTGATAAATCCAAAATTGGGCCACAGATAGTGTTCATTTTCTGAAATCTCCACGTTAGATTTGCAAAGTGGCGCACGTGATCTGTGGCAGGCTGTGTGCGTGCGTCCTGTGTGGGGGGGCTCTTTTCATTCAGACTTTTTCATGTTAACAAGTTCCTGCCTTTCAGATGTCGGGCTCACCCATCTCTCTTGGCAAATGATTGTGTGTCTAGTGCTGCGGGGGTTCCTCCTGGTTTGGGCAGACCTGGCATCACTGCCAAGTAAATCGGGGCGTCTGGGAGGACAAAAGAGACCAATCCTTCTGAAGGAATCGCACTTCTCAGCCGCTAATCTAAGACAAGCCCGCCTTTTCTGACACTCCAACACATAAAGTGCTGATGTCTCTCCTTTCAGGGATTTTATCACAGCTCTGGGTCGGGGACTCTCTCTCCGTTTTCTCAATTAGCACTGTACTTCTGCAAGCCTTTTAGCTTTTCTCTCTGGCTAACATAGCTTTTAACCTCCTTTGAATGTCAGATCCTACTGAGCCATTTTGCTTCACTTTGCATCAAATTTTCCACCATTACTGCCTTCATTTCAGCTAATTGCATTTGGTTAATTTGATGCCATTTCTATGTACAGTGCCATTTACAGTCAAAGTATTTTAAGTTTTCTAAAACTGCTTGTCTTAAGATTCAATTGAAAGTGTCTCAGAATTGAAGGAGTCCAATTTTATCCAATTTCCTTGTCATTCTTATTAGGAAAGGAAGTAGCTGTGATGGAAAGAGGCCTATTCAACCTACTTAATGGTTGTATTCACAGGGGAAAAAGTGAACAACAAAGTGGGAAAGGCATGAAGTACCCTTTGCCTGTCCGTCGGCCCACTGGCCCACTCACCCCAAGCACAGGCATGGGGAAACTCGGCTTAATGAGATTTCTCAGCACCAGCAAATGCCCCTCTGGGGTCTCTTTTGGGCAACATGACTTGAGGAAGCAGTCCTGTCGGTATCACTGATTAGAGCAGAAGTTTGTGGGGTGTGTGTGTGTGTGTGTGAGGGTATGCATGTGCATTTTTCTGCAGGGCACTGATGGTTCTTTATTCCATATTTCAAGTTGGGTGATAAAATGACTAGGAGGAAAGTAGCTGACGGCTCCCTATGTACCCCAACCCTAATTAATCTTAGAAGGAAAGTAAGACAGGAGGTGAGGTGGGTTGAGGTGTGGCGAGGTTTCTATCTGCTCAGAGGGAATAGGCTACATTTACAGTCTTCCTCAAAAGAACAAGATTTCTACCCTTACCCCAATCCATTTCCACTTCATGGGTCAAGAGAGTAAGCGTTAAGCTCACTTATGGTTTCTGCAGCTGCAAAATAACTGAGATGACACCATCTATGGTGGTGTTTGGACTTGCTTCCAACCAATCCAGAGTCAGGATGCTAGAGATAAAATAAGACTCGTAGGATCTGATGGTTGTTGAAGTTGGGTTATGTGCAGAGAGGGTTCATTTTGCTATTTCTTTTCTACTTTTGAATACATTTGAAATTTCCCATGAAAAATGTTCAGAAAAAGTAGAAAACAGGTATTAATTCACACACACTGGTTTACCAAGTTTGCTATTTTTTCAGAGGGGTCAATGAGTTGCCACATTTAATCAGTATTCTCTACAAAGTGGCCTAAGGGAATCTCTACTAGGGAAGGACATGATGTTAATTCCAGAAAAGAAAAGCAAAAGTGCTGCTCTGTAGTATTTTCTAAACTCCCTAAACTCAGAGACCCATCAACCCTCCGCAGTAACACTTTCTCTAATTCAAAGAAATGAGGCCACAGTGAACCCTCCGTTACCTGTGTGATCCTGAATCGGTCCCGTCTTGCTGGTCAACACACTCCATCTGAGCT
Source organism: Monodon monoceros (assembly GCF_005190385.1). Taxonomy (NCBI): domain Eukaryota; kingdom Metazoa; phylum Chordata; class Mammalia; order Artiodactyla; family Monodontidae; genus Monodon; species Monodon monoceros. The sequence goes on from NW_021703778.1 coordinate 16,694,390, forward strand.
GCACGTGACTGTCATGCTCCCAGTGACAGAACGTCTTATGAGAACCCCAGCCAAACTCACAGTTAAAACCATATGCTGGAAACTCTTCAGTGGGTGGAAAGGAAAAAAATAGAGACAAGCAGAGAAAGACACATTTAATCATTTAGGTCAGAGAGGTCCTTAATTCGTTCATGGAAAGCATGATTTACATAACTTCATGTCTGTTTGAAAATTCCAGGAAAGCCACAAAATCCAGGATTACCACGAAACTCAAAAGATGCATGGAGAAGTCCAAATGCTTACAACATCATATTTAGTAACATTTAAAAATAATTTTTTTTTTTTATCCAGCTCAAAAAGATTATGGACTGTCTGTCAAATTGCTACATAAAATTTCCAGGAAGGTTACCTTCCAAAGCATGTATATTATGTTAGCATTCTCCCTATTTCCGCAATACTTAATATGAAAGATACTCTGCTCTTGAGGATGAGTCATATAAATTGATATCCACCAATGAAAAGAATCTTAATTAGAGATTGACCCATGAACCTCAAAAGTCTAGCAACGTGACTTGGCTGAATATCTCACCCTGGAGGTTATTTGTATTCTCACCACACCAGCTTATGCTTCAGGTTTTTACCGACAGATCTCTGAAGCATTTCATAAGATTATTTTTTACTTCTGTGCTTTATATCAGGTCAGGTAATTTTAACTGGAAGCCTCTGCTGTTTTACTGAATTTTCAGATTTGCCCATAAATTGTTTGCCCCACTTAAAACCTCAATGTAAAGTCAAGTAAAGCCAAAGCATACTGGAATAGGTACCCACTTGTATATTTTGTAACGTTCAAAATGCTTCCTTTGGAATCTAAGATGAAAGTATGAAGGGATTCTCAGGAATGATTTGTGTGTTCTACAAGGTGCTCTTTGGCTATGGGTTTTTTTAAACCTCCATAGCCTTATTTTTTTACTCAACCCTTTTTTTTGGGAAATTGGTTAACTTTTTAAGAATGGGGAAAATGAAGTCTTTGATGCTTGGATCTTTGGGGGGGTAAACTTGAGCTAACAATAAAAAATAATCCTAAAGATAAAATTCTCTTGCTTCTGCCAGTCCACTCGTCCCCCGAATATACAATAAAATTAAGCACACAATAGGGGCTGGTTTCTCTAATGAGGGTCATTGCTTCTCACTGAGTTCAGGTGTCCACAAGATGGCAGCATTGAGACGAGGAGGAAGGTGCCTAGGGCAGCTAGCCAACTGATCTAAAAAATAAAGCCTCAAAACAACTTCTCTGTACAATAAGGGAAGTATGGTATTATATGCTGTGTTAGGGTCAGGCTGAGAGCCTATCTCATTTGGATCTTTTCTTTAACTTTGTCTAAGCATTTAACACAAATATCTTGCTTTCTTCTCCGAGTCTGGGCTGCCTTGCCCCTCCCCCACTTCAACAATGGCAGGAGGGATTGTAATGGAAAGGTTTATTGAATAGATAAGAATGAGTTACTTTGCATTTTCAGTTTCCAAGGAACTCTTTTCAAATGCTAATGTGAAATTTGGAAGGAAGGCACCACACGCATTGTCAAAACTGAGCAGGATGGATTCTCCCATCAGATGACAGTGTGACCTGCCAAAGGATTCACAGGGACAGCTGGGAAAGTAAACCTAGTAAGTCACGTGATGTGTATAACGTGAGCGCTTTCAGTTCGGGCAAAGGGCTGTATTTCACAGCAGTAGTGTCATTGGAGAGATAGATTTCATGCCTAGTCCATCATAACCATAAAATAGGGCTTCTTAAAGCATGAGAAACCCTCTCCAAAATCTGCCCCGCTTCTGTGCAGCAAGATTGAATTTTGCAGAAGTAGTGGTCAGCTGAACAGTGACAGAATGGTTGAACAACCTTGGATGTCAATGCCCACAGCCCCGAAAGGTACTGTTGTGTAATCTCGTGTTAGAAAATGTTAATATGGGAAAATGTTAATATGTGTGTGGTTCTGGGGGTCTCTACTTAAATGTTATTTATAAGACATGCACAAAGAGAAGGGCAGTAAGCCATTACAGCATACACATCTCTGGTTATATTTGCCTTGTTAATACCTTAAATTTATTGTATAATTTACAGAAAACCATACTATCCGTAATTTGGCTATTACTATTCTGGCGATGTCATAAAATATAAGAACTCGGATATTTTTGTCATGGCCAGGACAGAGGATGGCTTTGCCTGAAGGAGTAATTCAGGCACTTCTGCTCCAGTGAATGGAAGTCAGCCTTTATCTTCCACTGTTCTTCCCAATCTACGAATTTAACATGGAGATCTGCTCTAACTACTCTTTTATCTGCTTGTCCCTATCATATAATTTATAGCAATCTTGTTAAATTAAAATAATTTTTTTTTTAAATCAGTACCTTTTGTGGGGGATGGGTATGGAGTAGAATAGTTCAATGTTGAAGATTCAAGCCTGGCTAGAAAGGCTATTAAACACACACAACACACAAAAACATTTCCAGAAAGGAAAAAAAAAAGAGAGAGAGAAAGAAAGAGGAAGAGAGAAGGACAGGAGCAGAGGAGAAAAGGGCAGAGAAAGAAAGAGAAAAAAAGCAAATGGACGAATGAAATGTGTATATAGGACTAAGTACGTGTGACCTTTCAATCTTCAAAATATTACTCAGGCCCTGTGGCTGCACAATTCTCATTAAATTCATTGGGAATAATCTGGCTAAATCCCTTCTTGACTCTTCAAAATAGCAGGAAACAATATTCTGCACTTAAATTTATAGCCCCTGTGAGCCAGCACCAGCTGCGCCTGGTGAACCCAGTTTGCCCAGAGTTAGATCGTCGTTAGCACCATATACGTACAAGGATTTAATTTTTAAATCTGGTCTTCAAAACTTCTATTGGGTATGCAAGCTTGCTTACTCATAGGCTGGTCTTGCAGTGGAAATAAGTGGAGGTGCCTGGGTCAACGCAACCATGGGTCATGAACATACTCTGAGCTGCTCCAGTGGATGTTTGGGGATCCCTGGAGGGTAAGAGGCTTCACCAGGGGGAGCTGGATTTAAAATGCAGGGTTTCTCATCAGTTCCTGGCAGAGCATTTAAATAGGCTTTTATGCATCCGATTACAACCCAGACAGTATATGAATATTATATGCCCAATGAATGTATTATATTGAGAAGAATCCTCAACATGAAGACTTCAGACTCTGCTTGAATCTCTAGTGGCTTCAGCAAAATCAGATGGTGATGCAAGTTTAGGGTCTGACTTGCTGCTGCTCGTCAAGGTGCCTGCAGGACAGTGGGGATCCAGGTATCAGTCGGTTCATCTGACCATGGGGTGAACACCACGGTTAGACCTGATCTCTGAGCACTGGCTCAGCCAGGAGGTGACAATGAACGGAACTCCTCAAAGAAGCTCAGACAGTTCACGATCCATAAACGAAGATCTAGAGAGCCAGATTCATGACTCAGACAATGGAAAAACAGGAAACCAAGGCAAGTTGTAAAGGACTCTGGGCTGACTGTAGAACAGACAACCCCACCAATAAGCCCTGTGGTCCTGTAATAGAAAAGAACAAACCCTGGTGGCGCAGTGGTTAAGAATCCGCCTGCCAATGCAGGGGACATGGGTTCGAGCCCTGGTCTGGGAAGATCCCACATGCCGTGGAGCAACTAAGCCTGTGTGCCACAACTACTGAGCCTGTGAGCCACAACTACTGAGCCCACATGGCACAACTACTGAAGCCCGAGTGCCTAGATCCTGTGCTCTGCAACAGAAGCCACCGCAATGAGAAGCCCGCACACCGCAATGAAGTGAAACCCCCACTCACTGCAACTAGAGAAAGCCTGCGCGCAACAATGAAGACCCAACATAGCCAAAAATAAACAAACAAATAAATACATTAAAAAAAAAAGAACAGAACCATATTATAAAAGAAAAAAGAAGAAGAGGAACAAACCTGACTGCATATTGGATCTATTCCTTTAGCTCTAACCCTGTGCTCTCTTGCGGGTGCTTAGTCTTGTTGGCTCTGCACTTTTGTAAAAGAATGTTGCCTATAGCCTGAAGTATACAGGAAAGCCCATTCTCAAGGCTGACCTTTAAAGGTATTACACTTTTCCATTCATATAGAAATAAAAAGTTGCAGAATATAAAATAACAATTGTCTTGTTGGGGGTTTATAGGAACATTGTGACCAACACGTCCACGAACAGCTGCAAGAACAAAGGATTCCAGCACTAAGAAGTTTACAACAACTAGCCACATCCCCTCCCCTTTTAGTCTAAAAGAAGCTTGAATCCTAACTCGGGTAAGATGGTTCTTTGGGACACTAGTCCACCATCTTCTTGGTCTGCTGGCTTTCTGAATAAAGTTGCTATTCCTCGTCCCAATACTTCGTCTCTCGATTTATTGACCTGCTGTGGAGTGAGCAGTATGAGCTTGAACTTGGTAACAGTTTGACGTGAACTTGTTCAGGTGGTGGTAGCAAGGGGTCTTACTGGTTCACGATTTGTACCTCTGCCCTCTGACCACAGGAGACCCTATGAGATGACTGTCTGCTCTGGATCTCCTCTGCGAAGCTATCAGGACAAAGGCCTTGAGTTCATGCACAAATCAAAAGTTCACAGAGCCATTCCTGGCCTGATAACAAAGACTTCCAGCACTGAGGGAGAGTCATCCCATTTTGGGATCTGATGTACCTTTCCATTTTCTCCAAGGCTGCTGTTCATGTTTGGTTTTTTGATGACCCCTAGCTCTTTGGACAGGCAGGAAAAGAGATGAGATCTAACAAGCTAGCTGGCAACTTCCTAGTGATTGTAATTAACTCTCTGGCAAGAGGAAAAACTAGAGAGACAGTTAAAATGTTTGTTACATTATTAGAACGTCACTTGTTCACCTTACCCCTCTTCCCTGTGACAGAGGGTCATAAAGAACCTGCAAGGAAGTTACCCCATTAAAAACCGCCCTGATGGGGCTGAGTGGGAAACTAGGAATTTCCTATCAGGGAAGATGGGAAGAGAGCAAGAGCCCCATCCAGGAGGCAGGGGCAGCCAGCCAATCCCCGAAGGCTACGTTTTATAACCTGAAAAGGTGTGGATGGGCTGTTGGAATTTAGCTGAACACTATTCTTCAGCTTCATCTTCGGTATTTGGGGGTGTCTGAGCTGAGTGGTAGCAGGGAGTCTGTCACCCTGAGCCCACCATGGGGAAACCTGGGGTTAAGTTCAGCTAAAGGGAAGTTTGTTTTGCTGGTTAATTGGGTCAAGAGTGACAGCACCCTTTAAGGAAGCATGCTAATCAGAGCAGTCCTTTCTGCTTTCTGCTGGCTTCGGAGGGTCTGCTGTTGAGGAAACAGTGATGCACACCACATGCCCCATTAAGAAGTGACCGTGGAGGCCAAGGCTGCGGGCTTCAGTAGAGGAAATGGGAGAAGCTGGTGAGCTGACCTGATCACCTCACTCTAATGATTAACTTTAAAGTATGTAAAACTTCTGACTGCTTATACGGACAGTTTCCCCTGGTGTGTGTCTGTGGGGAAGATTTTCAAAAAATACTAACAGAATACAAAAGAGAGTGAGGGGGAGACCACCTTATCCCTGTGGCTGGGCCCTGATCAACAGCAAACCAGAGGCTCTAAAAGTCATCACAGGGCCTCTATTAATAAAAGGATGCAGAGGTGCCCTTCCCGAGGGCGCTCCTCTCCGGGCACACTGCTAGCCCTGGTTTCCTGCACCCCATCTCGCGGCGCACCCACTGGAAATGCGGCTGTAAACCTGCCAACTCTGTGGCAGACAAAACTGACAAACTTCGCCTGTCTCCGATTTGCTGAGTGGTGATGAAAATAAATAGTCAGGCTGCTGCCTGGGAGACTTCCTTCTCCTGAGTTTGCAAACACAGTCCGTGTCCTAGATGTGCTGCGTTTAAACAAAGTATGTTCCTCGGTTCCTTCCGCTGAGAGCGGGGATTGTCACCATTTGGCAATGACTGATGGGGAAGGAAATGTTGCTCCCTGCTGCATATACATGTGGATGAAAGGAAAGCAGTGTTTATGGCTCATGCTTGGGGACCAGATGCTGGTGGCATCTCTGCTAGGACTTTGAGGGAAACGGAAACTGAGAACCGTAGCGATGTGCTATTTTGTGGGAAAGGACAGGCATATGTGAAATCTACCACATTTTCTCTTTGGTATTTGATACCTGATTGTATAGTGCTGTCTATCACGGTTGGCTTTTCTGTGGTCAGCACAGTGGTACCACCTGAAACACAGAAACGGTAACATATGAGATGAGAAAAAGGCAGCATTGTAGGTAATATTTAGTAGAGAATGCTGTATGCTTACATACATCTGTTAGAGGCTAGCAGTTCCCTCAGATAATTCTTCCTTTAATTCCAGCTATAGCAAATGTCTTAAATTTTGTTCACCACAATACATTTATTCATAAAGCATCTAGGCAGTATGGAGAGTTCCAGACTTCCTTCCAAGGGCATTCCCTGACTCCCAGACTAATCGACGACGCTCACAATTGCAAGAGTGAAAAGCAAAGGCCGCCCAAGGTCCTTAGTGACTTAAGTATTAAACTTGACCTAGACCTCTAAGCTTCAAATAGTTTCCCAAGGTTTCAGATGTGTGTCTTGGGGGGAGTTGCAAGGCTGGTCCCCACAATCTATTTTAAAAACTGAAGTTTTAAAGCAGATGGCAGTAATTCCTCCTTTCTTTTGCGGCTGCGGTTGTTTGTTTTTCCCAAGGACAAATAATTCCGCCCAGTATGCAGTTCGGAGAAGCTGCAGGAAAAGGGGAAGGGGCGGAGGGACACATTTCTTCACAGTCCCGAGGAGCTGGAAGGCTGCACAAACAACACCCTGAATGCCATCAACTTCAGTCAGCCCGGGTCGACTTGGAATTCGTGGTCTGGGGACCAGTGGAAACTTAGATTTACCCTCTTAGCTTGGGTATCTTAGCTCAGCCATTTTCCGCCCTTCGTCATGAGACTTCTGTTTTAAAGTCCCGTTCTTCAAGTTGCCCAACCCACAAGCATCACCTGAACGCTTCTTGAAAAACTGGTTTGCTGTTTATTACTTTGGTGCTTGCGAAAGCCATTTCTCCATATGTGTGCCTGCCTTGCAGATCATGGTCGAGAGCATCTATTTGCTTTCCCGAGAGATAAAGTCCTGGGTAGACTCAGGGTAAGGGCATGCGGGGCTCATGCCCATCATGGAAAGTTTGGAGGTGGCTATGAGGTGCCATTGTACACCTTCCAGTAGTGTCATTCAATAGAGACTATAATCATCTCTATTCTGGCTGAGGCCTAGTCCTATCCTGCAGCTCCCATGGGTGAGAAATCACCCGGATCATGAATCAGAGAGCCGTAAAACTGAGCTCTTGAAATAGCCTGAAGATTTCTGAGCTAGTCCACTGTAGCACCAAGTCGTGTTACCACTGCTGGCCCAGTAAATATGCTGGATAAGTGGTCTCACGTGTGCACGGCCTCAATGAGGCAGGCGCTAGGAGAAGCCATTACATATATTATGGGTTAAGAAGGTGAATCTATAATGGCAGAATTGGAGGGAGGCCAGACGCATTAGCATTCCGTTCCCAGTGGTCTTAAAGGAGAAAGACTCAAGGTGAAAATTCACTTTTAAAAACAGATATGCACTGTCAGTTGTGTTAGAGGTTGGGAGCCAAATTCCACTGTTGGGGACACACAGATCCAATGTGAAATTTGGCCTCCTGGTGCCTTTGAAGCCAACTGTATTATCTAATGACATCAAAGGCATTTGCAAATGAGTAACTTCAAGGGTGAATTTTCACCCTGACAAGCAAGCAAGGGAGAGCAAAACCTCTCCTCATTTCCATGCATTTGGTACAGTTCACCTGGAATTCAGTGTTGTTTGTAGGTAATGAGCATTTTGCTAAATACTTATTTCCCCCTATATTCAAATAGGCCACCCCCAGGAGAAGACATTAAAGTGACATCATCTCTGTTAAGGAACCGAACCTTAAGAGAGCATTGATCCCAATTTCCATGCTGCCAACCATCAGGGTGAAAGGGAGAATACTTTTCGTTTGGTTTTGGACACTGAACGTTCAAATTTTGCAGCTGTGACAGAAAGAGCAAGGAGGGTACAGACTTGTGTGTGAGCCCAGGAGGTGAGATGCTCACCTGTGAAAAGATAGTGGGTTAGGTAGGGGCAGGCTGGGCTGCTTGCAAACACCGGCAAATGTCAGCCCGCCCTTCTTCAGAAAAGACTAACACAGAGCTTCATAGAGCAAAATAAGCTTTTAAAAAAGGACAAATGGGCCGTCATGCAGTAAATGAATACAAAGCATGAGGATGTCTTCTTAGATCACCTCTTCTTGTTGGGGCAATAGAGTGAGCCTTAGCAGCACCCCCGGAAGTTCTTAATATATGCACGTATAGATCAAATTATTGAAACAAACGTGCTGGCCTGAGAAAATGACTTTTTTTTGCCAGGGTAATATGTAAAAAAAAACATCAAAAAACTAGAATGGATTTTTTTCTATCTACCCAATAAATGATTTTAAATGCTGTAGATAAACTATCGCCTTGTACTTATAAAGGACTGTCAGTGTTTCCAGTCAAAATGACCCATTTTCTGTGGTTTGCAACTCGGGGCCATACACAATTTGCTCCAGGCTAACAGACTCACCCTATTTCATTCAAAGGCTTAGGTTTCAATTGATTCAGTCATGAGCCCATGCACAAATGAGAAGGCTGGTTGTTCTGACACGAGGAATAAATCTGAGGCTTTGTCTCTAATCAATATTAACTGACCACTTTAGAGTTTATAAAGGAAAGAACCTCTCCTCAAGAGGGTAATTGAACAGGGGAGTCTCTGATGACTGCAGACGTTCCTTTTTATGAGGATTTTCACTACGGATGGGACGTGTGACCGGGTTTGCAAAAAGCCTGAGGTTTGCAGAGTGTTCACAGACGAACTTGGGAAGGTTCTGCAGGACCTGTTTCACCAGACTGGTACTCTGTTTTAACATCAGCTGTATAAGCTTTTTAGCTGGAGCTTGACATCTTACAAAGAAAAGCCCTCTGCATTAATTAGAGTAATTTTTGTGGCTTGCAACTACTTATATACAAGATTTGTTTTCAAAAGCCCATAGCCAGGTGACATTTATTGGCCATTCGACTGTAAGCAATTATCCTGGAAATTTGGAGGCAGAGAACCTTAGGAGGTAGGATTTAAATGTAAACTCAGTTCATGGTGCTAAACTTCTGAGCTAGATTTTACCCCTTATTCCATCTCAGGGTGCAGAGCAGTCTTCCTCCTTCAGAAGAGAGCTTTTGAAGTAATTGGAAATCTGGGACATTTCCTTCCACATTTTACATTAACGAGTTAGCTAATAACATGGCACTATTGTGAAGTTACATGGTAACGCCTTCAGTTTCGCCCACGAAAATGAATTACGTGGGCTCTCCTGAATCCCTTTTGGGTAAAAATACAGACCTGCAACCACGGGCTCGTGTTTAATGTAAAATGAGAGTCAGATGCTGTAAGAAACTGTGTTTTGATCTGGGTAGCAGTAAAGGCCCCACGGTACCTTTGGCAGCAATAGGGTGATAATTCTAGTGCTTTGGCCAGTTTCCAAATGGTGGCATCCCATTTCCCCACTTGCTTAATGTTTCCTCTGCCAGTCCAAGTAGAAGAGAAGGTCACTTTCTAGCTTTTAGAGTTTTAGAATATCATGGAGTAATCCTCTAAGTAAGTTGGTGAGGCACGTGGCACACACCATCCCTGATATATCTGCTAGTGGTGATGTCAAATAACAACAAATTCTGCCCTTGTAAATTCTAATGTAAAATGATTTGCAAAATCCTAGCTTCAAAGCTGCATTTCAAATATAAGCTTGATTTCATTAATTAGTTGGTTAAAGGATCCACTCAAAAAATTTGATCCCGGTTAGAAAATGAAAATAAACGTTCTCCAGCGTGTGGTTATGTACGGGTGGTGCACATGTTATCTCGGAAGGGGGTGGAGGTCAAAGATGAGAATCAGTTTATGTTACATTTAGCCACGGAGGAATTCTTATCCAATGAAGACAATCCTAGCCTTTGGCTCTGAAAATGGCTAAAATTATCGTTCGAATGGCTGTGGCTGTGAAGGACAATTTGTTTACATGACAACATGAGGAAATGAAGATGCACGTGTTTTGGCAAGGCTTCCTCCCGCCTGCCGCCGTGAGGATTTCCGCAAACACAAACAGACGTTAATTAGCGGGTCTCGACTACAACATGAACTGAGATGGCACAGCAATGGGATGAAGATGGTTTCTGCACCTGTGAGCTGGAAGTCATCACCTGTTCCGCTGTGGCAGTTGGCCTGGTCGTCATCACATTCATCCACCAGGTTCCCATTGGGAGTGGTCGGTCCAGCTGTAGGTGCTGAAACAAGATCCAAAGATTATTTTCTCACACCTCTGAAATGTATTCTCCAGCCCCCAGCTGTTGATCCTGCTAATGCTTTTGCAGAAAACTCTAATCTGTGGTTAGAAGACCGGTAGCGTGGTTTGCCTCTCTTTCAGGAGCGAAATATACTCAGATTTTGCAGAATGCATTGGGGACTGCTTTGTTTTGGTATTTGATCCGTATCTCCTTCGTAGAATTGGCTGCCTTCGCATTTTATACATTGTTATACATACACATCCTTTTTCTGAAAAGTTCTTATATTCTCACTGGTTATTTATTCATGACCCTGAAGTTGGAAACTTTGATGATAGAGATTTGGCTTGAACTGTTTTTCCTTTCATTTTCAAGGTGCTAGAGGACTCACTCGTCAAGAATTCTTTCATATTCTTGGTATTTACTAAGTTTATCTTGTAAAATTTTCCCCAAAAGGGAGTCTCAGCATTCATTTTTAGTACAATATTGTTCTTTACTTCTTTATTTTTTTAAAGAGCAACTCCATTTCCCTCTAAGTAAGCTTCTCAGATTGTGAGCCCAGGCAGGTGTCTGGGAGTTCCCTGGGGTCATTTTACCTTAACTCCCAGAGGACTACATTCCACTGCTGGCAGGTATTCCCATAGCTTTGAGTTTGTAGTTGAAAAGTAGCCAACATTAATCAAAGACTGCTTTTGAAGTTCTTTAAATTTAGTTCCGTCTATTTTTCTTTTCCAGCCTGTTACTCATTTTTGCAATCTGTTTAATATCTTACAGTTTTCAGCATTACATTTCACTTTACATGACTTGAGATAATGGACAGTTCTCTTGATGTCTGAAAACCAGACAAGATGCTGGGAGTGGGGGCCTGTTCTCTAATAGCTTCTGGCCAATTGGAATGTGCTGGTAACTGCTGCTTTCTCAATAAAAATTTGACCCTGTTTGTTATTGTGCTAAAGGCCTGAGCAGAGTTATGATAGATGTAGAAACATAGCTAGTTTCAACTTCCTCAACTGCCCCAAACACACACAAATAATAATTAGGAAATCACCACGTACAGGTAATGTTCACACCGTTTAGGAGTACAAACTAGACTCTGTAAAATGCATACACACGTATTCTGGTTCTGCTTATTGCTAACACTGAATCAATAGAATCCTCTTTGGCAATCCAGATGCTTGCCTTTGCTAAGCTGCCTTTGCTCTTGGTAACGTGCCACTTTCAAACTCTCTATTCATCTTGCTGGTTTTTTCCACATTCCTTATGGTATTTAAAAAGGAGGAGTTTTGCACTGGAAGTGGACCAGGGTGGTATGGGGATTAAATTGAAAAAAGTAAAAAGTGATGTCCCAATTTTACTACTTGAAAATCTTTTATCTTCTGTGGTTCTCTAACTGTTTCTTAAACATAAGTGCTAGCCCCAAATAAGATGGAGACTCCGAGATGGCTGGGTTGCACATCACCCTCTTTCTCTGTCTTTGGGTATCTCCTGTAGCACAAGGTACAAAGTCAGTATTTAATAAGTGCCTGTTAATCGTTTTAAGGGAGAAGAAAAACACTCCCTTTCACCAACTGTGTTAAACAGCTTTGACAATACTTTCCCTGGATGCTGGCTCCTCGTGTGGCTCGGGGCAACTTCCCCACCTCGGTGAGTGCCTGCAAACAACTGCAGCAAATCCCTTCACCACCATTGCTACCTCACCACAGAGTTGACACTGGCAAACTGCCACCAGGCTCAGTCTTTTCAACCATCCATTCATTCCACCTTCTAAATCAATGTCGCTTCCCAGAATCGAGGCTAAAGTCCTGCATCGGAGCAGCAGACGCCCTTTTCCAGGCAACAACATTGCTCAGCACACTGAACGAATGTGTCTGCAGGTGGTTCAGTCTGCCCATCCCTTCTTTTTCTTGGCATCTTTGCCAAAGTCCTGGCACATGGTCATTCTTGGTCTGTGTTGACAGTGACTAGATGATTCAGAGGTCCTGGGACATAACTACAGATATGGAAACAACTACCTAATAAAGAATCGGAGATAATGGCCTGCTTTTCAATAAACACGTAGGAAAGCAGCTATGAATTATTCACTAGGATGGTGATTTAATAGCTTAAGATTCTTTAGTGTGTAAGAAATGTTTTATGATATTTAATGTGCTCAGGAATGTAATTATATTTGGGGAGCTCAAAACACAAATAATTATGAAATCCCAAGAAGGTGATATTTAAGAGGCATCCTTCCAAACAACTCTGAGCATATGCTCAATGGATTAACATCTGGGTACCAACAAGAGCCATTCTTTGCACTAACCTAGAGAAAGACCTTTATGGGGATGAAAAAGTTGGTATAAGGTTACTCATTTATGCCCAAATTGAAGGCAGATGGGAATTCCAATGCACAAAAGCATTAACTAGTACACTAGGCAACCATCATAGTTTTTCAAACATTCATCTCATTCATTATGTGAAAAAATGCAGAGGGGACTGCAGTTCTGAGGTCAGTGTGAGAAGTGAATTTGTCCTTGATATGACCTTCCTATGATAACCTAAGTCTATCTTGAAACAGACCTCACCGTACATTATATATATTATCTCATGTAAAGTTTTGTTTCTCTGCAGCAGCCTAAGAAATTCATGCAGGGGACTTCCCTGGTGGTTTAATGGTTAGGGCTCTGTGCTTCCACTGCAGGGGGTGCGGATTCAATCCCTGGTCGGGGAACTAAGATCCCTAAAGCCTCGCAGCATGGCCAAAAAAACCCCAAAACCAAGCCAAAACAAAACAAAACAAGAAAACCAACAAAAATTCATCCAAGATAATGTCTTGACGTTTCAGCCTGTCAAATGCTGCTTCCTGCTAGTATGTGATGGTAGTCAACACTGCAGATGCCAGCTTGGACCAGACACGGACCTCTGAACAACACTAAGAAGGTCATGGAATCTGTGGTCGCCGGGGTTGAGGGAGGGAGAGGGAGGGGGACTGCTTAATGGGTAGGGGGTTTCACTTCGGAGCGATGGAAACGTTTTGGAACTATGATGGAGGTGTTGGTTGCATAAATAATTGTCAACGTACTAAATGCCACTGAATTGTTTACTTTAAAGTGGTGGATTTTAGGGAATTCCCTGGTGGCCTAGTGGTTAGGATTCAGAGCTTTCACTGCGGGGGCCTGGGTTTGATCCCTCGTCAGGGACCATCCTACATGCCACGAGGTGCGGCCAAAATACAACAACGACAACTAAATAAAATAAAATAATTAAAAAAACAAAATGGAGGATTTTATGTGAATTTCACAATACATCATTTAAAAAAAAAAGTCAAAGAAGACAACCCCACAGAACCTGAGGAGCGTTATGGAAACAACCTACAAAAAATTAGGATGTGAAGGCACTGTTATGGAAGACAGGGCACGGGGCCAAGTCCTGAAGGATGGGCATGGTTTCTAGGGGCAAAGCCCAGGGGCAGCAAGTGCTGGTGTGTTGGTCTACCACCTCCAGCCATGCTGAACTACTTGAGTGTAAGGTCCACGTCCTATAGACCTTTGTGTTCCTGGTGCCTCCTTTGTGTCTGGGAAAGAACTTGTACTCAGTAAACATTGTCAAATGAGAAGATAAACTAATGCCAAGGGGGTAGACAAAGGACTAGGGGAAGATCTGGGAATGATGCAGTGTGCACTTAGGGACAGGAGAAGGCTGCTTGTCTACAAGTCTTCCTGTTGAAACAGGGAGAAATGAGGGTCAGTAGAGTATTTGATGAATAAGTCGCGCAGGGCGCCAGGTGATGAGCCTTACGGACCAGCAGGCACAAGAGACACAGGATCACCCAGGAGAAATGGGGCAATTTGCAGCAGCACCGTCAGGGGCATAAGTGCATGATGAAGGAAATAAAACATCTGGGGAACCGGGGGGGCTCTGGAAATCGTGCTTACCTTCCACCTCACAGCCCAGCAGCTCCATCCGTAGCCCTAGTCCGCCGTGAGTGGCTCTCTCAGGGTAGATCCTGATGAATCGTGTGGAAAGGGGTGGAAATGTCCGTAGCTCAGGTGTGTCATAGTTGTTGTTGCCTTCAAAAGACTGTGAAGTATGAAGAACACCAGGTATTAACAAAACCTCCCTTTCAGCAGAAAAGTCCTTCCTTTAGGACTCTTAGCAGGGCAGAGAAATGGGCCTCATCCTACTACTTCGTAAACGGCTGACATTCCTTTCCTAAATGAGAAGGGAAAAAACAATCAAACCTTCTCTAAGAAGTGACAGATGTCGTTCCTTAGAAACTCTGGAGGATACACTGAGGCTAGACCAGAAGCTGAGGATTTAATGAGACACATTTTTAAATGACAGTCTGATGTGCCTGGGAGAAGTGACACTTTTACCACTTCCTTGAAAAAGTGGAGGAAGAAAACTCAGGAAGGGAGCCTGCCATTTTTCAGAGCTTGTAACAGACACCACATTTCCAATAACGACTCCTGTCACATTCTCTTAAATGAATGGGTCCTGGTTTTGCTAAAACTCCGTCCTCTAGAAGAGCGGGGAATTCCATTCCCGGAGGAGGAGATAGTACATTTCACGTACTTCAAGCGCTCTGTAACCAAGAACTTGGGTTATTCCAATCCATTGGAACTGCTGTTGACTTAAGCAGTACCACCAGCTGGAGGCATTTGTAGATAAAAGACTTTCTCATCTCAGGAAAGTGACAGGGTCCTGACCGCTAAGCGATGTTCTGATGCCTGGCTGCACTGCAGTGAGTTGGCACCTCTTGGTGAAGAGCATTCCTAACTCGACATCACTGTGACACGTTCAGGAGCCCGGCCGTTATTGCCCTGCTGCCACTGGATTATTCTGTTTTCCTTTTTACAGTGACAGGAAGGTCAAAATCCTTGAGTGGAATCATGAGAAAATAGAGCAATGGCTAGGTTTGTTTTCTTTTTTAAGAAATGGATAAGCCTCTCTGTATCCTCTTCTCCCAACATCATTCCTAACTCTGTCCGGAATGGGAAGAGGGGAGGGGATTAGAAAAATCAAACTGCCTTATCACTGGGAGTATCCTTTTACGTATCAAGCGCCATGTGATGTTTACTCGGCAAGGCATTGTTCCATGTGCTTAAAATGTATTCACTCAATTAATTCTCAAGACAACTCCAAGAGGTAGGTTCTATTATTGCCCCCCTTTTACAGGCAAGGCATAGAGAGGTCAAGTAATTTGCCCATGACCTTGGGATTCAGACCTACCAGTCTTATCTGGCACCCTTCACCACACTGCCCTTAGAAACAATCTAGTCTGATTTCCTCATTTTAATAGATGACAACACTGAAGTCTAGGACACTGAGATCTATTCCCATGGCCACACATTCAGTTTCATTGCTTTTTCTTTAAACGGATTGTGATTTGGGCTTCCCAATCTGGTAGATCATATTGAGTGGGTGGCCATATCCATCAGGAGTGGGAACCCTGCCCAATACCTGGGTCAAAACATCACAAACCAGCCATCATTCGGTGGTGGAAATATGTAGGCCAAATGGGTGACACAAGTAAGAGAAGCTAGATTGGGAAGGTTGTGACATAACTAGAGGTTTTTTTCTGAGTTCTAGAAGCAAATTAATTGACCTTTTCCAACTCAGAAAATCCTCCAGGAATCTAGAAGTACAGGGCTAATACAGAGCCACCTCTCTCAATTAAAGTTCCCTTTATCATTTTCAAGAGTAAATTCACCACCGGGGGCCTCTGCATTCTTGATAGAACTGCAGCTGCTGCCATTGATGGAGAATCTGACGTATAACGTCAGGCCCAATCAAGTGTTCTCAGCAAGATACTAACTATAGTAAAAATAGTATTACCACACATGCAAGTTCTGTGTACGTTAACACAGCTCCAACACTCTCAGGAGAAAAGCACTTATATCTACGGAGTCCCAGGCTTTTCTCCTACTTTTACCTTGAGCAAAGAATTAGCACAATGTAAATACATCATAAACGTTGTCGGTGATGAACTGGGCAGAATATTAGCAAGGAAGGGCCGTATGGAATTGGGCTAAGTTTGCTAACATAGGATTGTTTACAAAATGTCTTTGTGTCCTTTCACTAATCATGCTTTAGAAGAAGAGGGCTTGGAGTATTTAGATCTATTTGCCCCTGAAAAGTCTAGTTGATTCAAAGGCTCTGGGGTACCTTGTCCATCATGCACTATTTAAGGGTAAGAAGTAAGGTGAGGGCGTAGAGGATTTTAAATCCATCCAAGTGCTGTTTTAGAACACAAAACAGTGTGCTCCCTTTACCGTAAAAAGGTACTTGGCATCTTAAGCAGGTAATCTTCATTTGCAAGTTTAAATATAGTATGTTTTAACTATCTTTGTGCAATTTAGAAATAAATACTGCTCCTAAATGGAAGGTTTAACCAGTTTCCTTTTTCATCTTGAAGATTTTATTCCAGGGGAAGGACATGTTAGGAATCGGAGATCAGATGCCATGTAAACAATTTAGAAACTTTTATGGTTTAAATACAAAAGAACATGATAATGATGGATGAAATGTTTTAGGAAAATATCTAACACATTCAACCAATCTTGGAGTTTTTTGTTAAAATTGAAAGCTGTGTGCCGGCTTCTTGTGAATGCTATATGCGATGTCCTACAAAGGGAGTGATAGCTTTAGACTTGATTGCAGACGAGTGGATTAGATACTAAAGGCCAGGAAGCATAAGATGCATCCCATCCAGAGCCTATGGCAATTTGTCTCCTTTCCCTCTTAGAAACCGAATGTTGAAGAAAGTGTCACAACAGCTCACACTGCCATGCGACAGTGGCTCCGGGAAGTTGTTGATTTGCAGCATATTCACACTTGGTGCTAAAGCCACAGGGCTCACAACTCCTCAGAAAAGATCGCCTCTTAGGGGAACTCCAGTTTCTGATGTTTATTTTACTTTTTCTTCTACCAAAACAAGAATGGTAGACATAAAAGGGGAAAATGAAATGGACACAAGCAAGAAAGTAGCTGCACATAGATTAAAAAAAAAAAACCACAACACTGGAAACGTTTTAGAAACCACAAGTTAACTGGGGATGAGATGGGAGAGGAATTCTTACATTTCCGACAGCATCATCCCTCTTGGTGGCCCGCCCACTGGTGCGGAGCACAGCCGTAGGGACGGTCTCTGCAGAGCCTCCACATCTGGGCCGAGTGGGAGCTGGCTGCGTGGCCCGGCTTTGTTTATTGTCTGCAAAGCCTTTGGCCCCAGTGACTGTATGAAGCCATATTCCCACACTCCCATTCCCTCTAATGAGCTAAAATCTTTTCATAAAAGGAGTAGGTCCTTGGCAAAGCAGGGACGGAAAGACTGGGACCGAAAGGCCAATTGTGCTAGGCGTGAGAAGTATCATCAGTTGAATACAGAACCCACAAATAGTTCTGCAGAACTGAGCTTCTGGGGGCTCTTCCTTATTTTAATCTGAGATCAGTTTCTAGGCCACGCAGCATACTCGGGGTGTCCTTTCCTAGTTGGTGTCTGTGCTCAGGAAATGCACATATATTTAACCAAGAGCCGTAGAAGAACATAATCACTCAAGAATACCTGTTCCGTTAAAAAAAAATCATGCCACGTGTTCTGGTGAAGGTTGGAATACTTCTTTTTCACTAGATCCTCAAGGGCCAACTGCTTTTTGAAAGGTTCCAACGTATAAGAAATAGACATAAGCATTATTCATGACGGCCAAGAGTTAGAAGCAATGAAAGTGTCCGTCAGTGGATGGATAGATCCCCACCATGTGGTCTGTACATACGATAAAATATTATTCAGCTTTAAAAAGGAATGAAATTCGGACCCAGGTTACGACATGGATGACCCTTGAGGACATCATCCCAAGTAAAATAAGGCTAAATATTGTCTGATTCCACTTACGTGAGGCTCCCGGAGTAGTCAAATGCATAGAAACAGAAAGTGGAATGGTGGTTGTCAGGGGCTGGGGGAGAGGGGGTGAAAATTATTGTTTAATGGGGGCGGAGTTTGTTTTGCAAGATGAGGAAGTTCTGGAGGTGGGCTTGCACACCAGCGTGAATGTACTTAACCCTACTGAACTGTACACTTAAAAAGGTTAAGATGGCAAATTTTCTGTTATGTGTATTTCAGCACAATTATGAAACTTTTGAAAATTGTAAAGCACTACAGAATTTAAAGACTCTTTCATTCAATAAAAAAAATTTTTTTTAATTTAAAAATACACTTAGGGGATGCGTGAGAGAAGGGGCCTGGGGGCGGGTGCTCACGGAAAGATTAGAGTCTGCAGAGAGATTCTGAATTCCTACCGCAGTGGCCCCCTGGACCCACCCTCACGACCTCCCGGTCCCCTGAGCCACCTGCTGCTCCCTACGGGAGAGAAAGGTGACCGGCGACGCGATTCTCAGCCGTGGAATTCCCGTCTCCCCTAGAATCTTACTGTCTCCATCACTCGCCCCCGCAGATCCCACGGCTTTCAGGAAATGAGAAGCAGCGCTTCCACAGGAAGAAGCCGGGGTCCTTGATTCAAGTCGAGGCCGTGAGGCAGGGCCCCCTCCCGGCACCGCCCCCCGCCTCCCGGCGCCGCCCCGCCCCCTCCCGGCGCCGCCCCCGCCCGGGCCTCACCTTGGCCTTGCGCTTGCTGTCGTCCATGACCATCTTCCAGTCCGAGCCGTTGTTGCTGTACCCGATCTTGAATTTCCTCATGAACACCTTGTTCTCCCGGTGTTTGCCCCCCTGAATGATGACGCCCCGCACGATCTTCTCCTCCGCCAGGTCCACCTGAAGCCACTCGTTCACGTACGGGTGCGGGGCGGGCGGCAGTGCCCAGCCCGAGCGGCTGGTCACCAGGCGGATATTTTCAGGCATCCAGTTCCTGTCCCCTTGGTTGGATGCTGTGATCTGGGAGTCGGAAATAAGTCCGGACACCATACCCAACATTCCAGAGCAAGGATAATCTAGAGAGGGGAACGGAATAGGCGATGTAAAATGATTTTCTAGAAGTCTCCATGCTTAGAAAGAGAATCCAACATATTGAATAAAAACATGGTCTGTATGCATTCATGTAGATCTGCAAATGTCTGGATCATCTGACATTAAAGCAGAGCTTCCCCGTTCCTCCTTCTACACTCCCTGCCCTACACTCACAGTCCGGTAAAGAAAATCTTTGATAAGAACATTCATTTCTTCCCTTTTTGAGTTCTTCTAAGTTTAAGGTCAAAGTATCGACGTTCGGTCCCTTTGGTATCCGGAAGTTATCTCTAGATCAAGTACAGGCCCTGCCCAATGGAGGTTCAGTTTATGCGGGGCTGGAGATGTGTAAACCAAGAATTCCAACAGCAGGAAAGTTGCCAAGACAAAAGCAAAAAGAAGATGATGAGGTGGTGAAGAGAAAGAAAGTGCTCGGCTCAGCTTGAAGAGGTAGGAGGGCCCCCTCCCGGGGGTGGGGGAAACCTTTGGATTGAGCATTGAAGGAGGGGCCCATCCTCCCCCCAGGTGTCCTCCCCACCCCCATTTCTAAACTGCACGAGAACTTTGCACGATCTCCCTGTCAACTCAGATGTCCCAAGTCCAAACAGAAACAGTCCTTTCCCCTCGACACCAAATCCCTTTATCCAACTCTGCACTTTAATGGGTGGAATCACCACCAATCAGCTAGCTCCTGCCTAGTCATCTTGTCTTTCTGTTTTCCATTTTCCATTCCTGTTCTGCTACCAAATCCTGTCATATTTTTGTTTAAAAAAAAAGTCTTGCGATCTTCATTTCTTTTGGCATCGTCTTGACGCCATGGCTACATGCCAAGTGGTCTCCTGACTACCCTCTCAAACCCCAGTTTTGAATCAACAACACCCACGTCGCTTTTCATAATTTTTTGTGATGTCACTCTTATGTTCAAAAATCTTCCATTGCTAAGGAAAATAAGCCAGACACAAAAGGACAAGTACTGCATGATTCCACTGATATGAGGTACCTAGAAGAGTCAAATTCAAAAGGACATAAAGTAGAATGGTGGGTTCCAGAAGCTGGGGGGAGGGGAGTGGAGAGTTAGTGTTTCATGGGTATAGAGTTTCAGTTTGGGATAATGAAAAGTTCTGAAGATGGATTGTGGTGATGGTCACACAATAACGTGATTACTGAAGCAACTAAATTGTATCCTTAAAAATGGTTAGAATGGTAAACTATGTTATGTACATTTGACCACAATAAAAAAAAGAGAGATCTTTGAAAAATTTCCATGGCTCTCCATTATTTATGGGACACTATAAAAAGTCTCGATCTGGTTTTTCAACACCCTCATTTTGGCTTCCTCCTAGGTATCTAATTTTATTTCCTATTACTGACAGTAATCCATTTTCTTCCCACATACCATAGAGAGAATTCTCATCATTGCCTTTGTTCAAAATGTTCCTGCTGCCCCCTCATCCTCCTGTTGACAGAGGTGAGTTCTGCCCAGACTTTCAAACTCAGCTTAAGGCTCTTCCTGAAAACTTCTCAAATGACTCTATCCTTTATCCTGAACCCTCCCTTCTCAGAAATATGACTACCATACAGGAAGCAGCACAGAGTTTAGTATTAAGCCGTTCTCTCCATGTTTTAAGATTGGGAGTCCTGTGTTCAGAACCAGATTAGAAATTCCTCAAAGGCAATGAATGGCATCATAGATCTTTCTATATCTTCTATAGCAGCCCAAGGAGCTTCTGAGCAGGAGAGTACCCATCACTGATTAATTGATTGGTGGGTTAATAACAAAATGTTCAACACTTCAATTATTCTTTTCAAAATTGTACATCTCCATTGAGGACATGCCAGGAAGGAGAATCTGTTTTTCTTTGAAACAACTCCATTCTGCATAAATCAAAATTCAGCCTAAAATGTAACCATCGTGAGAGGCATGTTTCTAATACTATTAGGCTGTGTCCGTGTTACCAGCTGACCCTTAAGAATGAATTACTCAGATACTTTCCACCTGAGTTGTGCAGTTCAGATCATGCCATTTCTTTACTCAAAAATTCGGTGCAGGGTTTCCCTGGTGGCACAGTGGTTGAGAGTCCGCCTGCCGATGCAAGGGACACGGGTTCGTGCCCCAGTCTGGGAAGATCCGACATGCCGCGGAGCGGCTGGGCCCGTGAGCCATGGCCATTGAGCCTGCGTGTCCGGAGCCTGTGCTCTGCAACGGGAGAGGCCACGACAGTGCGAGGCCCGCATACCGCAAAAAAAAAAAAATTCGGTGCTTGCTCACCTACAAATTATGCACATACTTTCAACCCAGTGTGCCAGGTCTTCCATACCATGGCCTTGCAAGGCCCCTCCTCAGTGAAGGCTCCCTCACCTCGGTGGTGGTAGTAGTTGGGGGCTTTCTCTCATTCTGTTCCCTCCACTAAAGAATTCCCCATCATTTTGTCCTTCCCACTATCTTAAAATCTGGACCTGTTTTCAAATTTTACCTTATATATTCAATTTTTCTGATCTCTCCAACTAGACATGGTTTTCCTTTTCTGGGACTCTTCCTAGCTCTCCACCTGCATGTCTCATATATACTGGCCATATTCAGTTCTTTGGGTTGCTACTTGCCTCCCCAGGTTTTAAGTTCTCTGAGGGAGTGAACCAAGTCATATTAAAAACTTTTCTATGACTCCTTGTGCCCTTTATTCTTGGTATTTACTCTGCAAATATTTGTTGAATGAATCAGCTTATTAACACAATAAAAGGCAGTTGTCATTTTCCCCAAGCACCCTTTCCTGTAATTCAGCTGCAGTGTTTGCTCCAGGCTGGGATCTGGAAACCAAGAATAAATTCAATGGGGATTATAAAAAGATTGACAAAAAAGATTTTACTGAGGGTCTCTGGAAGTTATAGTGTTAAAAATAGAAGTCACATTTTCGGTCACTGTGGTCACACCTGTCCGGTTCAAAACCAGCTTTTGCAAAGAAAATGTTTAGCTGGTAATATGTACCAGATGTCACCATTTGGAGAAAAACACAATTAACTTGAATATTGTAAGGAGGGCAGAACCTTTACCGGAAGAATGTCCCTTCTCTAGTGCAGAGCTGGCTGGGGCACAGTCCTCGCATCCACAAGCCTCGTGATGCCAGCCCGCATCCTGCCAACATAGCCCTCGTGCAGTCAGAAGGGCATTCCTTCTGCAAGTCGGCCTCATCCAAGATCAAGGAAGAGGCACCTTGATTTGCCTTTGACTGAAAACCAGTGACTCACTTTTAGCCACGATTAGGAGAAAGGTTCCACTAACAATTCAAGGTTTGCATAAGCTGCTAGGATCTAGCTCTGTTCGTCCACGGTAGGCTAGCTCAGATGTGCCCTGATTAGCCTGGCTCCATCTCAGATCCTTTGGAAATAGTGTTGCTAGATTTAATGAACAAATAATCTAACAAAAACAACAACACAAGAAACAGGCTGTCAAACTAAATCAGAATTTCAAATAAACAGCAAATAATTTTTTAGTATAAGTTTGTCCCCAATATTGCATGGGACCTAACTTATACTAAAAAGTTATGCATTTATCTGCATCAAATTGAACTAGACATTCTGTATTTCACTTGGCAACCCTGTTTAGAAACCTTAAAACCAATCCTAGATGGGAGGGAGAAATGAGTTCTGTGATGGGGAATTAGGTGGTTCTTTTCTTTTTTTATTGAAACATAGTTGATGTACAACATTACATTAATTTCAGGTATACTACATAGTGATTTGACATCTGCATATATTATGAAACGATCACCATAAGTCCAGTAACCATCTGTCCCCGTACAAAGTTTTTACCATATTATTAGCCATATTCCTTATACTGTACATTACATCGCTGTGGCTTATTCATTTTACACCTGGAGGTTTGTACCTCTTAATTTCCTTCACCCTTTTCAACCCCCTACCCCTGCAACTCCTTTCTCCTCCGGCAGTGGTTATTTTCATTGACGTTATTTTCCAGTAAAATCTCTGAACTGAGCTTTAACGTGAAAACAGATATACTGGTAAATCAAATAGTTAACCAGTTTTCGAGGAATGAGGAGGTAATAACTGCATTTGATGGGTGAAGCTGAATAAGCATAATTTAATCTTCCCTCGATGACTCAGAAGGTACCTCTGGATGTTGTAGGGCCTGAGATCATCCCTGCAAACTCTGATCAACACAGGAACACGCTGACCTGTGCAGAAGCCGCAGTTAATTAACTTCTGGTTAACGAAAAAGTCAACAGCGTTTGTGGTGTGTTCTCAGACAGCAAGGGCATTTTCACCAGTTTCCAGCTTTGCCAAAATGATGAAGCTTGCCTTGTCAAAATAATGAAAATGCTCCTTTGTCAATTACCTACAAAGTAGAACGGTTTGCTCCAATTTTGTTTTCCTTATCTCTCTATGTGGTGACCCACCATTGTATCCTCTGGTTATTCCAGGATAGCTGTATTTCTAAAAAATAATTTCTGAATGGAAAAATTGGTTTAAAACTTGTGGGCTCTGGAGACTTTGGATTCAAGTGATGTGTTCTCATGGTAACTTTTAATTCAACAGTTTCTTTTTAAAAAATCCAGATTGAGTTGGGGCTTGCCCACTCAAGCGGAAAGGGTAAAATTTTGCAATCCAGTCACTTGTTTATCGTAAGAAATGGATAAAACTGCAGTTCATTCATTCATTAAAAAAATAAGTGTATTGGGCACGTATTTTGTTCCAGGCACACAGGACGCAATGGAAAAGAAGATAAACATGGCTCCTGCTTTCATGCATCTTCCAGACCCCCGGTGAACCTGCAGTCTTGTATTTCTTTCATTGGTCTCCACGGAGGGGACCATGGCCTCTAAAAGATGAAAATTATCTACTCTGGTAATTAAGAAGAAAACACCCACGGAGGGCTCCCCTGGTGGCGCAGTGGTTGAGAGTCTGCCTGCCGATGCAGGGGACACGGGTTCGTGTCCTAGTCTGGGAAGATCCCACATGCCGCGGAGCGGCTAGGTCCGTGAGCCATGGCCTCTGAGCCTGCGTGTCCAGAGCCTGTGCTCCACAACGTGAGAGGCCACAACAGTGAGAGGCCTGCGTACCGCAAACAAACAAACAAAAGCCCCAAAAAACAAACAAAAAAAAGAAGAAAACACTGATATCATTGTCTCATTAGGGGCTCTATTTGCTGGGGCCTATTCTAGGTTCAATTTATTGAGTACCATAAACTGTTTAATTTACTGGGTACCATTTAGTGAGCATTTACTCTAAGCCAAGCGTTATAAAATCCTTTCACTTAAATCTTCATTACAGCTGAATCAAGGAGATGGAGATCTACTGACTGACAAGGAGATGGAGATAAGAGGGACTGAGGGTCTTGTCCATGGTCACTCATTCACTAAATGGACAGCCCAGAGCAAAGCCTGGATATGTCTGCACACCTTCTTTCTGTGTGACCATCGTTATGACACACTGGCCTCTCCCAAAACCTGCTTTGATCAGTTATTTGGCAGTTGTAGCGATCTTACTAGAAAGATCTTACTAGGAAGTGTCTAAAATATATTAGGGGTCGTGATTAAGACAGCAGCAGTATGCAAGTTGAAAAAAAATAGCTACTTAAAGTAACTGTAAAATAGAATATGTGGGAAAATATCAAAACATGGTATTTTAGACCTCTGTTTAGATAACTAGGTCATTTAACTAGTTTTAAAAATCCAGTAAATTATTTGCCTTGTTTACCTGTGAAGACTCATACGCCTAGAATTACCTTTCAGGAAAATCCTTGTGAAAATGAGAAAGAGCAGTTCAGGCTTAAACAAGGATTTTGTTTAATTAAAAGGAGAGCCAGAAATTCAGAATTCACACTAACGCATTTGGAGTCTTTATGAAGTTTACTTCTTTTTTTCTGGTACAGTGACGTGAAATTAGGTGGGAGGAATGGACCGGAAATTTCCACCCTGCCCTCAGATGGCCTTGTTTCTATGAATTTATTACATTTGTAATGCTCTGAAAATGACCTAGAACTTTCATGCAACTGCTGATCAAGAATAAAGCCAAGGTGGGACTCCCCTGGTGGCGCAGTGGTTAAGAATCTGCCTGCCAACGCAGGGGACACCTGGTCCAGGAAGATCCCACATGCCACGGAGCAGCTAAGCCCGTGTGCTACAACTACTGAGCCTGCGCTCTAGAGCCTGCGAGCCACAACTACTGAGCCTGCGTGCCACAACTACTGAAGCCCGTGTGCCTAGAGCCTGTGCTCCGTAACAAGAGAAGCCACCGCAATGAGAATTCTGCTCTCCACAATGAAGAGTAGCCCCCACTCGCTGCAGCTAGAGAAAGCCAGCGCACAGCAACGAAGACCCAACGCAGCCAAAAATAAATAAATTTAAAATAAATTTAAAAAAAAGGAATAAAGCCCTTTTCTCCCTCCAAGCCCTTCTCCACCCAATTCCTGCCTCCAAGGACTTGAACTTTCTAAATGTTTAGATCCTAAAACAATAAACAAGTCTGTCTCTAGGATGGAAATAAATAAAATTTGGGGAAGAAATCAAAAGTCAGTTTTCACTTTCCAAAAGGAACTGTAAACAAATGTTTTTTTTTTTTTTCTCCTTCATTAGCTCTTTTTCAAATTGCTTGTAATTTCATGGAAAACTGCCCAGGTGATCTTTTTTTTTCCTTCAAAAGTCAATAGTTTCCTTCTCTAAAAATAATTATACTTAAGAGGATAAAAATAAAAACAATAGTGTTGGCATTCATGCAATGAGAAGTTAAACGCCCTTAATATGTATACTAACGTTATATGAAAGATAGTTCACAGATTTTTTTTTTAAAAAATTTATTTATTTATTTTTGGCTGCGTTGGGTCTTTGTTGCTGTGCTCGGGCTTTCTCTAGCTGCGAGATATGGGATCTTCCCAGACCAGGGCTCGAACCCCTGTCCCCTGAATTGGCAGGCGGATTCTTAACCACTGCACCACCAGGGAAGTCCCAGTTCTCAGATCTTTAAACGTTGTTCACTTTTAATTACTTTTTGGTGAATCAGTTACCGATTCTGTCTTTGAAGTTTTAAGCTTACTATGGAGGTTACACTATACTTTTTTCTTTTAATGAAAAATTTGCAGTGTATTTACTTAAATGGAAAGGAATTCTAACGTGACTGCTACTTACTTCAGAATACAGAGTGGTTGTACAAGAAGATCAATGGACAAGTAAGAGCAGTACTGGTCGCCATAGAAACACAGTGAGAATAACAGGACCTTCTTTTACTCCCTGCTCGGTACCTGCCTATCTTTTTAGCCACTTAATCGCCCAGTACCTCATCTTCGCCTCTCAAGTGGATATAATCCACCTACTTGTTCCAAATTTAACAGAGACTTTTAAAGTCCTTTTAATGTCAGAAGAAACAAACTCAAAAACAAGAAATACTGACAAATTGATTTCTAATGTTAGCATATTCATTCAACAAAAGATAGACATATATTGAGCCAAAACCTAGGAGAAAGTTGTCAGGGCAGTTAAGTAAGTAAAAGGAGAAATTCTGGTAAATTAAACTCCTCCTGAACAGCTACAGCTGGTGAGGCCACCTCTAGACCTCAAAATTAAAAAGACAGGTAAGTCAGACAGAGAAAGGGAAATATTGTATGATATTGCTTATATGCAGGATCTAAAAAGAAATGATACAAATGAACGTATTTACAAAACAGAAACGGACTCACAGACTTAGAGAATGAACTTATGGTTACCGGCGGGGAAGGGTGGAGGGAAGAGAAAGTTAGGGAGTTTGGAATTGACATGTACATGCTGCTATATTTAAAAAGGATAACCAACAAGGACCTACTGCATAGCACAGGGAACTCTCCTCACTGTTAAGTGGCAGGCTGGATGGGAGGGGAGTCTGGGGGAGAATGGATACATGTATACGTATGGCTGAGTTGCTTTGGCTGAAACTATCACAACATTGTTAACTGGATATACTCCAGTATAAAATAAAAAGTTAAAAAACAAAACAAAAACAAGTAAGATGCAGGGATATAATATATAGCACAGGAATATAACCAATCTTTTGTAATAACTTTAAATGGAGTATAATCTACAAAAATATCAAATCACTATACGATGTACACCTCAAACTAATATAACATTGTAAATCAACTATGTTTCAATTAAAAAATATATATGTAAATTAGAAGAAAAAGTAAAAAGACAAAGCAGGTGAAGAACATTTCACGCAACAGTTATTTATTGTAAATCTACTAAGTAGCAGTCAGTGTGCCGAGTACCGAGGAGACAGAGGATGACGGGGAAGGTACCTGCCTTCTTGGAGCTTTACCTGCCTTCCTGGAGCTTGTCGTCTAGCGGAAAAGCACCACTTAGTAAATACCCACCACACGTCAGGCTGTGTAAATGCTTCGTATCCACTAGCTGATCCGTTATCACAACAACCCTGTTTTCCAGGTGAGATAACTAAGGCTTTGAAAGGTCATAAACTGCCCAAAGAAATAGGCCAGCGAGTAGTACAAGTAGGCTTTGAACTCACTTTTGTCTAAATCCAAAGCGTATGCTCTTAACTATCAAATGAAAATGACTGACCCCATTTACACCAAATGACTCTCCCAATATTTAAAAGTTTACATAAATCAAACCCAGGTGATCTTCAGTCTTACCTGTTATCTTGCAGCCATAGACTTCAAATCTCATAGATATGCCAGTTTCCCAAGTCACAGGTTTGATTCGGACAAATCGAGTTATCAGGGGTTTGGGGAAAACTCCAATCACAACATCTGTGGGGTTGGTGTTCCCCTGAAAGATCTAGATGGAAAAAGGAAGGGCCCTTTAATAGCAGACATTTTGGATTGTCTGAAAACAAATCCAGAAATATGTTTTCACCAGTGCTTGTCAAATTATTTACAATTTCCTCACTGTTTACCGTGGCTGAGGTAGTGTTAATAATTTGTCATGTTATTTTTCCAAATAATGGCAATCAGAAAGAATTGTGTCTAATATAGAATGTTGTCCTAATCATCTATTCAATTTTCTGAAAGGACAGAGCCTCCAAAGGTACTATTATAAGGATAGCATTTGTTGTAGAATACTATGCTATTATCTAAAAAAGTGGGAAAATTATTAACATTATCAGAAGGACTTACAGAATACTGTAGACAATTCTTGGGAACTCTCACTATTGTACTTTCCCAGGAACCCCTCAAAGGAGTGCGTTTTGAGTTCAATGTAGGGTCTGACTTTTTGAAAATTCTAGGTTATGTTCAGCAGTAGGTCAGGGAGCTTCCTCCCTTTTAACTTCATTTCTTGATGGAAGATCTTATCCCTGACGTTTATGAAAGACTTTAATCTTTTTCAGTTATTGGTAAAATTATGTGTTAGTGGTCAAAATCAAAACTGAGTTATAAATGATATGTAATGGAGAATCAGTTTTCCCAGGGCTTCTGTTTCTAGTTTCAAAAATGAGTCATTTTATTCTAAGAAAGATGAGGCATGTAACTGCAGATGTAATGAGTGCCAGTCACGAACCGGTTTCCCACAAGTGTCTGTTGGAGGCACTCAGCCTGGGCATGGCGCCACGGCAGTGTCCTCCAGTGAGATCTCTGAGGAACGGGGACTGTCTGCCACGTGGAACCCTCCGGCACTCGACCAGTCTCAGATGGGACTGAAAGCCTCCACTCCCCTGGATTTTACTCCAGCTCTGGGTGGGGACAGCTGTGTAAAAGCACCATGTCTCAGTCACAGGCCTTGTGTAGCTAGAGCATCCCTGGGCCATCAGAGGTGCAGAGACTCCCACCCACCTTCCCAGATGAGTCCTAGGAGGAGGACCACCGTTCCCCTGGGAGGAGGGGCTTAGGAGAGTCAGCCTGGAGTTCTTACTCCATTTAGCCCATGAGGCCTGCTCCATGGGAGGTGGTCAAATGCTTTACTAAGTCGGCTGTTAGCCAGATCCCTCTCCTGAGATGATTTAATATTGAATTTATCCCAGCCTGTGACAGCCTTTAGATTTCTGTCTTACTTCAGCAAATCTCTCTTGGAAACAATCTGTGTGGAAGCATTTTTGTGTGACGATGAATAATGGGGACATGCCTGAAGGAGCAGAGCTTCCCAAACCAGTGTTTCAAGGGCCAGTGGATCCACCTCAGGGAGGGACCACAGTCTGGTTCACCCTGAAGGCATTTTATATTTGCTGAAAACCAGGTAAGGACACACATGCCACCAACAGAAAGAGGGCTGCTGGAATGCTGGTGGTCGAAGGCCGCTGTTGCTGAGGTACATAAGCCAACTCTCTCTGAGGAAAGCAGGGCAGGGGGTGTGCCTGAAAGGCCCCAAAGTAGTGAAAGGCAGGTGGGCAACGAGAGCTGGACTCCGGGTGGATGTGGGGATTTCATTCGGGTTCAGTGAAAGGGTGCAGACGCATGCCAGGTCTTTGCTGACCCTTTATTCTTTCTGCCTCCTACTCTGGAAGGCCCTCTGTGTGCCAAGGTGACCCAGCTCATGGACCAAGAGTGAGCTGTGTGCATGTCAGATGCCCCTATGGCCCTCGTGTGCTCCCCACACCCATATCCGGGCCACGCGGACAACTGCGGACCATGGCTGAGAAGCCGTGTCTTGGAGAGACAGTGAGTGCTCATTGATTAAAGAGACGGCCTGAAAGCTGGGGTCAGCCCTCCCTACTCTCTCCAGGTTCTTCTGTATGTTGGTGTGTCCTTGGCATTAGTGTTTTTTCGTTTGTTTGAAACTAAAGCATGCCTTCAAAAAACGACTCCAAAACAAGAATAAGTCATTACACTCAGGGTCAAAGTTTACTCACTAGATCTCCACCAATGACGACTATGAGGGTTTTCCTTCCCCAGATGGAGGATCTATTCCACATCCTCTAGGGCTAGACAGCGGCCTTGAGCTGGTCTGTTCACAGAGCAGCTGCATCCCTATGTCTTCGGCCTTCCTGCCTGCCCTAAGGGACAGTGAGGGCTTTGCAGCTAATCAAAGCATATTTATAGGCCTCTCACTTCACACCCAGGAGGCTTTTCTCAGTTTCAGACCCAGAAGGAGAAAATCAAGGCCAGGGATGCCCCAGATGGAGACAAGGACATGTTAATTGGTCTCTTCCCAAACCCAGGATTCCAGGTTACCTGGATCTTTGCTACTATCCTCACCAATTCTGTGCATTTCACTCGGCCTGCAGGGCAAGCTTTTAATTTTGGGGAAACAGCAAGCATGAGTTCTCCAAAATCTTTTGATTAGTAAATCAGAGCAAGCATAACTTCAAATAAACAGCAGGCTGAGAAAAACATCTCAGTTCCAAATAATTCAGAGCAGAGTGCCCGGGGCACAGGGCATGGTGTGGCCTCCTCGACAGGAAAGTAGCGAGGAGGTGGCGTGTGGCTCATGGGATCTGAGGGAACACCTGTAGTTCTGTTCATTCGCACAGAAGCAGCCAAACACACTTGTAAATTAGTTTGTGAGCCACAGAGGGTAGATAAAAAGGAGTCTTCTAAAACCAGCCCATTACAGAGAGAAAGAAAGGATCAATCTATGAAAGAGAATGAGGAAACACAGGCAGAAAGACAAAACAAAACAACTCCAGAGGTTCTAAGAGGATGGTGTTTATCCTGTGCATAGTCTCTGTCCCCGTGGGAGGTTTAAAGTGATTCTTGAGTTTGACTTAATTTAGCCGGTATTGACTTTTCTTGGAAACATCCATATAATTTCCTTTTGGCTTCTGGATCTGGGAACATGAGACCCCTTGGTCAGATTTAAACCTCTAATTGCACTTTTCATTTTAAATCAATTCGAAAATAAACCAGGCAAGACAGCAAGCTCCCAAACAAACAAGTGAAAATTGATCATCCACTTCAAAGACCCGATTGCTGGGGGAGGTGGAAGGGAAACTTACAACAGGTTTATTTCCTTCTTTTATGGTGATCCAGTCTTCCCCGTTGGAGCTAATGTCTATTCTGTATGTCTTGACATAGTATTTCTTCTTGGTTTCCTTTGAAATAGCTCCCTGTGTCCCGACAGCAGTGACAAAGCGCAGAAGGCCCAGGTCTACCTACAAGACAATACCAGCCTTGTCAGTTGCCCATCCTTGTACCTCCGGAATGTGGAGCATCTTTTCCTGTGGGTACCATGGTATAGTTTTCATCCACCTGGGATCAACAGACCCTAATTCCATCGGCATCAACAACCCCAAGGAAGCCTCCAATATGATAAGACAGCAGCTGCCCTAGGTTGGCAATGGCCAAAAAAGAGACCTTTCTCATCGTTGCCACCAAGATTGCTTGATCCTTGGTACAAAAGAGAAAACTGGGTTCAACATCATGTTACTGTATTTTCTAAGAGATTCACAATACTTTCTAAACAGCACGTTAATAGATGTCATTTTACAAATAGAAAATCAAGACAAACAAGATAAGCTCACATACTGGATACGGAGAGGCCTGGACTAGAACTTGAGTCTAACATGATCCCACTTCCCATCCCTCTGCAGCATCCTACCTCCTTCCAAACAGAATGTGGATCAGAACGATCCTGACTCTGAAAGCACTTGTGTGTACTGCGGGTTGAGAAATGGGCCATAGATTTATAATCTGGAATGGAGTCGAGGG
Source organism: Monodon monoceros (assembly GCF_005190385.1). NCBI lineage: Eukaryota > Metazoa > Chordata > Mammalia > Artiodactyla > Monodontidae > Monodon > Monodon monoceros. The sequence goes on from NW_021703778.1 coordinate 16,726,299, forward strand.
AAGGAGGGCAAAGTTAGGATTTTTGATCCATCTAAATTTCTTCCTTTGCCGTATCTCTCCTTGTAGTTCAGCTTGAGAGGCAGGAGGATTCCCAGGCATCAATCTGGGAAGGAACGATGCCTCTGTGGGACAACAGCTAGGACTTAACAAGCTTCCACTGGTGAGTTTCCAGGGGAGATGTTCCTCAGCCCAATGGCCTTACCTTCATCCCTCACTAAACTTTCTCACACCCCTGACGGCTGGGCCACCTGGAGGGCACCACAGTAGTGATGACCAGAGGGTGACCAAAGCCCGAGGTCCCTGATTGCATCCCAGAGGTCGGTAGTGGCTTGAGTTGTTCCCATGGCCCTGTGATGTGAATGGAAAGGACAGAGATCAGGCCCTCAAGGTTCCAGTACCGGCTCTGCCTTGAGTTTGCTCTATAGGGCCTCTGACAAGTCACTTCATCTTTAGGCTTCTAGTTCTTCATTTGTAAAATGAACAAGTTGGACCAGATAACCCGGAAGACCCCTTCCCTCTCCGACTTCCTAGGACTCCATGCTTTCAGAAAAGTGAAATAGGTATTTTTTCTTTAACTTTCCTTATTTCCATTGTTAATAACCAAGAATCATCTTAAAACAAAAATCATTACCAGTTTCTCTATATTAGAAATAATTTCCTTTTATGAATACATTTGATTATTCCTATAAAATTGTTTTCCTCTACTATGTCCTCTATTTATTGGATTTCTGTATAATACAGAGATTTTAAAGAAATGAAGCACAAATATTTGGCAAATATTTTGTAAAGGACACAAAAAGTAATTGCACGTTACAACTGATTAAGAGTAACAAGATATTTCAACCGTATATTATATTCACTAGTAAGAGGCTGTTTTCCCTGAAAACGGCGACAAAAGCCAAAAAACAAAACCCCCCAAAAGCCCTAAGCACACCACCGCCCCCCCAACCACAACTTCTGAATCCTGCTTTCCAGTTGCTACATGACAACCCAATTTTCTGAAAACAATATTTCAATTAACCCTTTAGTGCCCATGGGTCATGAACAGCTAGCTAAAGAATTTCTATTTTATGTAAAGCCTGCCTTGTGAAGAACGGCTATTGTCTTCCACGAATTGCTTTTTCTGAAGGCCCTTGGAGTAGTTAAATCAACAGGTTGCCAATTCCTTCAAAACTGAACCAAGACTTACATCCAGGAAAAACAGCAATGTCCCTGCCACAGAGACGCCAACTTGAACTTAACACAATTCAACAATAGGAGATTTCATCTAGAAAGGAAGGGGATACCATTCAATGTAAAACAATCTTTATTTCATTTTCCTGAATTTTAAGATGTAAAGTCTAGGCTATAAACGCTCTCACCAGATTTAAAAGAAAAAAGAGCAAGCCTTTAATAGCAATAAATATTTTAAGATAATAATGGTGGATGTTCTAAATCTTAATTTAACAAATAAGTATTTGTCCAACGTATTTTATCAAGTGCCTGTACTTGTTAACTGGAATTTGCATTTATTCCAAAAGTGATACTAGTACTTTGTATGAATTTGTGTACAAATTTCAAAAAACGGAGGCAGTCCACGTTTCCCAGATTTCGCCAACAAAAATGCAAGCTATTCAGTTAAATTTGAATTTCAGATAAACAACAAATGTTTTTAGTATAAGTATGTCCCATGCAATATTTGGGACATACTAACAACAGGTTCATTGCTTACTTGAAATTCAAATTTAACTGGGTGTTCTTTTCTCGATGTTATCTGGCAAGCCCAAACCTAACTCCATTCTGGACAAATAACCAGATGATTTCAGGTTGCTGCAAAAACTCTGATTTCCTAATGCAGCAACTTGAAAGTTAATAGGTACTCTAGACATGGCTGCACGGAACTTTTTCAACTGTTTTCAGATGCTCTCAGACACTTAGTGCTTTGCTGACTGTCCACTGAGTCATGCCCTCATGCCTAATACCGAATCCACTTTCAACCTGAAGGGTCCTTAAAACCTTGACATCCAAGGGGGCATGAAGTAGAGCTGTGCAAATAAACTCTTCCTGTCAAACCTACGAATGGCTCTTCAGTTTGGAAATGCTTAAATTCCCACGAGTGTATAGGCAGCTTAGGCTGATTGGAAATAACTCTAGAACTTCATTCCCTGGCTGTACTTCTCCTATTTTTAAAATTTTGTTCTCAGGGTAAGATTTAGTTACTAGGTAAGAAAGAAGTTAACTGGTGGTCAACTAGAAGAATCCTAGGCACTAGAAACAACTGACTTGAAAGGAAGGAGCCAGTGACTGAAACTAACCGGGTGCCAACACATGAAACGACATGAAAACACATGAAAGTCCCAGACTGAAAGGCCCCAAAGCATACCTATGAATCACTCGTAAAGAAGAAAAGGTATTTTCTTTTCTCAACAGCAATGAAATGCATTCACAACCTCCCCTTGTAATTGCATAAGGTTTCCTGTTGTGCTTTAAAACTCTGCAGATTCTCTTGCTCACTGTGCTGGGATACCTGAAATTTCATTTCATTTTTCTTCCTAACATTACTACCACTGGGTTTAGAGAGGATGAATGACAACCTCACCAAATGATTAGGACTGGGACTTGAACGACTGCAATTAAAAGTGAATGGCAGGCTTCCCTGGTGGCGCAGTGGTTGAGAGTCCGCCTGCCGATGCAGGGGACGCGGGTTCGTATCCCGGTCAGGGAAGATCCCACATGCTGCGGAGCGGCTGGGCCCGTGAGCCACGGCCGCTGAGCCTGCGCGTCCGGAGCCTGTGCTCCGCAACGGGAGAGGCCACAACAGTGAGAGGCCCACGTACCGCAAAGAAAAACAATACAAAAAACTGAATGGTACCCAGAACTCTACCAAGACACAGACCAGCACTGTGGAGACGCTCACTGGCAATACCACAGAGGTTCTTTTAAGTCCTTTCTCCCTGGGGACCTTTGTGGAATGCCCTAACAGAGACCCTCAGCGCCTGAGAGAGTTTGGGAGGAGATAGGTAACTCTCAGCCTCAGAAGCACAACTGCTCACACCACAGGCATCTGTCAGGAGAGCCAGAGGGACTTAACACCTGGGTGTTTATACCTTTCTCAGGGCTGAAGCCATCTCTGCTAATCATGACATTGGCCTCGATCTACCTGCTGTTTTAGTCTCACCTGCTGCATCTACCTCCCTCCAACCGTATCTTCCAGCCGCGTAAAGTATTTATTCTTCCTAACACAAGATATGCCTTTTCTGTCTTTGTGCCTTCACATGTAAAGTTTTGTCAACTTAAAAGAACATTTTCCTCTTTTTTTTGACTGCAAATGACTATTTCCTCTTTTTGGTCTGATGGGCAGAATAAGGCACTTCCGACTCCAAGATGTTTAGTGCAAAGCTCAGGTCTCCATCTGTCAATTCATCATATTGTGTTTTTCCTCTACTTCCATCCAGACTTTTATGATTTCTTTTAAGGAATATCTGCTTTTCTATATAGAAAAGTGATAGATGTCTATTGAAAATTCATAAGATGCAGAAGAGATTAAAGGAGAAATTAAAATCTTCAGAAGACCATCACTAGGAAATAAAGGCTGATAATAGCCTTCCAGAGTTCTATTTCCTTATGCAAAATATATGTAACCATCATGTGTATGTTCTGTTATTGTAAAAATGAGGTCGTATTACCTCTACGTTCGATATCCTGCTTTTCGTTTAGTTTTATGGGTATATTTCCGTGCCAAAAGTGTTTTTCTACATCATCAATTTCAATGGCTGCATGGTATTCTATGGCCTGACTGTAGTGTCATCTATTTAATCAGTCGGCCGCCTGTGAACACTTCTACTCACCTTGACCGGTGGACACTTAGTACTGCGTTTCCACTAAGTTCTGTATTAAGTGGTGAGGATACAAAGAGCAGCAAGAATGGGAGACACAAACACAAGATTACAGGATGGGGCAGTGCACGGGGGAAGGAGAGGTAGGGGGATTGGACACATCTCACAGCTGACTTTGATGTCTAAGACACCTACTGAAAGATGCACAGTAGGAGCTCACAAGTGGATAAAAAGGGAAAGGCTGTTCTAGGGAGAAGGGGGAACAGGAAGGGCAGAGGCAATGGGGAGGAAATGAATGAATGAAATAACATCACTAGACAACCTACCATGTTTCCCTCACTGCTATAGACACTATTTGTCAAGAAATGGATTGATCTCTAAAGACTACTGTGCTCTGCTCATTCGGAAGCCGAAATAATCAGTTGTCACGACCACCATTCAAAATCCGGCCATCCTCTTGGTGGGTTAGCTTTCTGAATCTGATGAGCTCTCACCAACCTCACATCCAGTAGACGAGATTGGCGACCCAAGACAGGCAGCTGGAGAGACAAAGACACAACCCCGAGCAGTTCTACATAATGGCAGCCCTCTGTGTTTTGGAGGGTTCATCATCCTCAACAATATTTCCCTTCTTCTCCTAAAAATTCAGACACACATGGGGCTTCCCTGGTGGCGCAGTGGTTGAGAGTCCGCCTGCCGATGCAGGGGACGTGGGTTCGTGCCCCGGTCCGGGAAGATCCCACATGCCGCGGAGCGGCTGGGCCCGTGAGCCATGGCCGCTGAGCCTGCGCGTCCAGAGCCTGAGCTCCACAGCGGTAGAGGCCACATGCTTTCCCTAAATCCAATCAGCTCTGCTCCCATCACTATTTTCTTATTTTGAAAGAATGTCATTCATTATTTCACAGCTGCTTTATTTTTAATTGGAAGATGGGTGTGATTTCACATCTGAGTTTGATGTACTTTCTGTTTAACATTAAAGGTGATGGCGATGGGGTGGGAGGATGCGGGGGGGGGGGTGCTAGCACAGAGCTGAACGTCAACTGCATTCACTGAAACTGTGGAACGTTTCACTCCATGTGTGTGACAAACATAAACATCTGGTACTTATCTGATGGTCTGTAGGCAATTTGACGGAAGTTTACCAAACTCCTTTTGAGTTCAAGTGGCCACTCTGAGTTAGCTTATCACTGTTAGCAGAAGTGACCCCATACGACATCCTGTTTCCAATATAAATATAAAAGCCTAACACTGCTGGTAGAATGTCTACCTACATCTTATCTTCACTGTGCTCCCCACACAAAGAGAAGACATAGCTAGACATCAGGCACAGAGGAGGAAAGCGCCACTTTCATCCCGGGTGGGGAGAGGCTCACCAGTAGAAGAAAACAGCTGTCTTCATCCCCTTCTGGGGGGCAGGGGATGGTGTCCTACAGCTCCTGTGGGGTGAACTGTCCACCTCCAACTCCCTCTTCGTTGTAAGATGTCTACAGGCATTAACCTACATGCACTTTATGGCCATGGCATTGTCTTAGTAATGACAGGAAACACAATCCCCAGATAAACAGAAGCCAGGAGAGATACACATTTTACTGGGAATCACTTGAGGACAAAGGGCACGTTTTAGCATCGTGCAGTACATCATGAAGCAAACCTCTGCAAACTGCTGGTTAAATACCAGCATGCAGCCTCCCAGCCATGAAATAGATATCATCGCTTCCTATAATAATACATAACTAGCTATTGGTAATGTCGTAATGTGGAAAGTCTCATTTCTAAAATGAAAAATCTGTCTTGCTCAATAAAATACTGTCCATTGAGCGAGCATTGACAAGGGAGTGTTTCCAGGCTTTTAACATTCCCAAGACAGGTCAGTACAAGAGCCTGAAAAAATAAAGGACAAAGAACTGGAGTCTGATTAAAAACAGGAAAAATACTTTCTTGGTGGGGGGAGGTGGAGTGTGTCGGATTCTTTTTAGAGCATCTCTGATGACTCAAAGAGCTGTTTAATTCATCACTAGACACTACAAGCTAAAGAAAATATTTTTAAGCAATTGTCTCATTTCCTTAGATAACACACGTGCTTTCTGGTAACGCCTAAGCATCTGAACATCGGTGCTGTTCCAGGATCTGGGGGCTTAATTCACAGCACCTGATCATCATGTTCCTTGACTAAGGATCTTGGACTTTTTATAGTTGCCAGTAGGAATACAACCATTTTATAGTTGGTGACATAATTCTCTCTTTATGTATTTTTCCTGATTACTGTATTACATAGAAAAAACACTGATGGCTAACATTACTATTATATATAGAAAATTCATAAGGCAACCCCTATGTGTCAGACATTTTATTAAGGGCTAAATTTATATACACTATCTTTTCAACTCTTAACAATCATACAAGGACCTGAGGAACAAAGTGATGTGTGAACCTTGCTCAGAGTCACGTAACTTGTCAGTGATTAAGCCAGGATTTACCCCAGATCAGACTGGCAGCCCACGTATATGCCACTACACCCATGCTCTTCCTCAATTCCTATCTTAAAAAGCACAATTATCAAAAGGTAATTTAGAATTTCTTAGTGAACAAAAATTAAATCTTAGAGTTATTCTTTCTGGAAATTACATATTTGTATAATTATCGAGAATATGAAACCATTTATGATTACTTTGACGCCGTTTAACGTTTACATTGACTACTGGAAAGCCAAATTTTGCAAATGAGTCACTCATGCTGTTGAAAAACAAGACAGTGGTGACAGATCATTTTTAGCAAAAGATAATGAGAAAAGATTTAACAATTCTGGTAAAGAATACAAATATCCAAGAGCAAGAAAAGTGCAGTGCAGGGAGAACCTCACCAATTTTCTCTTCTCATCTTAATTGCTTGAATTAATTTTTTTTTTTTCCATAAAGGAAAGCATTTTCCTGGGTGGAAGCAAACTACTGGTTGCAACAAAGCCTGTGCTGATAGTAAAACAATCCCAAGTGAATGAACTGATGAATTTTCCTTTCCGAAGACTTGAGTCAACCAGCTAGAATAACACTAGATAAGGCTGTGCAGCCCAGATGCAGCGCAAAGCCTGGCTTCCCTGATGCCACTGTACTTTGCGCAAAAGAACAACAAGGAAAGCACAAGACAAATGAAGTCCTCAAACAAGGGCTGACCTCTGTCTCCTTTGGCTGATAAAGGAGATTATGCTGTGGGGCTCCACTGCCTTTGGATGTTGGCATATCCTTTCATTCTCACATTAATTTTTTTTGGCATAAACCAGGAGCAACAAATTAAAGAAGAAATATTTAATTCTGATATGTTCTTGGAACTGGAGTGCCATGTGGTTCTTTCTGAAGAGTAAGATCTCTTGAAGTTTTTAGAACGGGCAAGTGGCATCGGCAGGAGGAAAGGAAAGGGACTCCGTACTGCAGGTTAATACCAGCATCTCAACTAGAGACATTTCCAGAACCCAGCTACCCAAATCACTCCCACGTGGAAACCACGAAGATGGAACTTGAAGAGGAGGACACTGTTCTGGGAGGAGAGCACGGCGGGTCCACATCTCCTCAGGGTGTCTGATGCAGCATTTCAAAGACCTTTGAGAGCAGGGCAACAGGACTGTGACACCCACCGGAAAACGCTCAGCTTCACTGATGACATCAATTTAAGAGAAATATGGGAGGGGTCTTCACATATTCCATGCAAAATCTGAGGGCTTCTTTTTCCCTTCTATATTTTCTAGAACAGATATAATTGTGTTCAGAGAAAACAAACATTCCATTTGAGTTCCTCTCTTACTCAATAAACCTGTAAAATCTGGACACCAGGACACAATGTATTCTGATAACAAAGGAGGAGAAAATGAGATCGTATGGGGGTTCCTATAGACTCTGCGATACAAGTAATCAGCATGAAAGACAATTGGAAAGTTCTATGTAGAGTTAAAGAGAAAGGCTGACCGAATGCCTAGGCTTTGGCAAAGATTGTTGTACATTTTTAAGACATACGCCAACCTGAAAACTCTGGTTTTCTTTAAAATGAAGAAGCTTCATTACTTCAACACCATGTTCACTTGCAGATGGGGACCTCAGAAATTTTAATAGCTCAGTCAGGAGGATGACACTTAGATGGTCCCCTCTTCCAACTTAGATACTTAGGAGTTCTTACTGGGTGGTAAAAGATTCAGGGACTTAATATTTTTATTAACATTTTTTGAATACTTATTTGTAAGTTACACTAAATTGAAAACCTGAGCCTAATACTTTGATCTGGAAAGAGGATAAGTACTCAGAACAGAACAAATGTAATCCCTAGAAACTTGGTTAAGAATTTAACCTACAAACTCTGTAGTAAAAATCGCATAGTGGAAATGTCTTAAGAAAGAAAGATAAATATGCTACAGTTTTAAAAAAAATTGTAACCAGCCTCAGATATGCATAAACATGATGTAGATCTAGTCAAATGCCTATAGGACCATTGTACCATGGGCTCTTGCTAGAAGATTCAGTCAGCAAAGACCTAGCAAGCATCTCCTGCATGGAGGACACAGGCTGGCTTAGGCTCTTCTGCTATAACTCTTGGTTCCATCCATTAACTGTTTATTGTAATACTCATGAAAACTAGGGGAGCATTCTCCTAGTTAGAAGGCTTAATGGGCAGGAATGGCTCCGCATTGATCAACATCCTGTGAGATCAAGCAGACTGTGTGAACGGATCTCTGCTTCTGATGTCTGTCTCTGCTAAAACAAAGGGGGCGCAGTAATGGAAGAATGACTAAAGGGTGGTCTGGATGACAACCATTTTAAAACGTAACAGAAGAATTTATGACCTCCACACATAATTTCAGTAGGACTGTATTATGCAGATAAAGCATTTATTATTCTTGCTTTTATGATTAAAAACATTTCGGGCAAACTATAAACCGATGCACGGAGCCAGGGTGCATGCCCACACGGATGTGTCTTAAAGCCCAATAATGGTGCTTCACGCATTGTAGACGCTTAAACTGAAAGTGTGAAATTAAAGTAAACCGAAGGATGCCAAGGGTTCAGATAAAACCATTTAATCCATTAAATTCAATAGATATATATGGTATGCCAGGCTCGGGAAGGAAGCAGGCCTATGCAGAAAAAAATGATAATACCAGACTGAAAATAAGAAGTGCCACCGTGCCCACAGATGAGGCGTTGTGAGGTTCAGAAGACGATTACATGCACAAGGGGAAAGTTCAGGCTTTATGGAAAAGAGGTCATTTGAATCATTCAAACTGGACCTCATAGGATAGGATAAGATTTTGGCAGTGGAAGGGGTCGGGGTTGATGAGTTAAAGGCAGAAGGAACAGGAAAAAAAATCCCAGCCAATTTCCTGCATTTCGAAATATCTGATATGATGAACATTCCCCTTCTGTCTAGTATCTCTTGGCAAAAGTCCTTTAGAGAGCAGGGAAAAGTGCCCTCCCCACCCCTAGCCCCCAAAACACATCCTCCTTTGCAGAGGCCTTCATGGGATCCATGGGTCCAGGCCAGGAAGTGCTGGGCTGGTGACAGAGAGACCATGCAATCTTATTTGTAATTAAACTTTCAGCTCGTGACCATGCACTGCACTGCTGAGCTAATTCTGCTAAAATGTGCTTTCACTGCCTCTGGGAATCCAAGCATTCCTGGGAATAAGACCCAACCCTCAGTCTGCATGAGCCAGACACCTCTCTCCTGAGTCTCAGGGCACACTGTCCAGCCCTACCCTCCGTTTATATCTACATTTGAAAGAAAACATCTCAATGAAATGGCATCAAAACTGCGTGTTTTCTTGAGGAGTCCACACTGCTGTCGAAATCACACTGTTTGCTCCTCAAACAATTAAAGAGAGGGCCATGAGTTGAGATCATGAGCTTCTGGTGGTGGGTATTTCCGTGTCTAATATCCCTTGCACTGTGGAGGGAAGCTGGTGGCTGGAGATTCTTCTTTTATCACACAAATAAGTGCTAGATACTTGGGTGCAAGAGAGGGAAGGTTACCAGATTCCTGCCCTCTCGTCAGTGAGGGAAAAAGTCGAGTAAACAATAAATCTCAATATACAGGGAACTGGCTGCATTAAATATCCTCAATGAGCTCTAGGGCTACAGGGAAAAATACTTGGGTGATGCAGGCAGCACACGGTGGCAAACAAGCACAGGCCCCAGGAGCACCTCTGTGGCTTTGATATTAAAGAACGACCTGGAGTATGTTTAGCAAATTAATTAGCCATTCCAAGCCGTGGTCTCCTCTTCTCTCCAACAAAAATACCAATGCATAGCCCATTTCGTTATTTTTCCTGGTTTTATGAGAGTCATAATGATGCATTGGTACACACATTAAACATAAGAATGTGACCCTAATATTTTTTCCCTTAGTCATGTGGGTAATTGGAGTGTGTGTGTGTGTGTGTGTGTGTGTGTGTGTGTGTGGTTTTGCCTGTAGTAGCTAGATTGTTGTAACTTGTTTGAAAGAGGGACAGAGCCCTCTTTAACTTTAAATTCACCTAGCCCGACCTGCAGCATCTCATCCTTAGCAAACGCTCAATACACATTTGCCGAGTTTAAATTCAACACTCTGTCAGTTCAGCGTTGCTGGCAAGACCTGAAACTCCTTTTTTCCAGATAAAGCCAGCTACCCATTGTTAAGCCAATGTTAGCATTTGAGCAACAAACTTGTACTCTTTTTTTTATTTTTATTTTTTTGCGGTACGCGGGCCTCTCACTGCTGTGGCCTCTCCCGTTGCGGAGCACAGGCTCCGGACGCGCAGGCTCAGCGGCCATGGCTCACGGGCCCAGCCGCTCCGCGGCATGTGGGATCTTCCCGGACCGGAACACGAACCCGTGTCCCCTGCATCGGCAGGCGGACTCTCAACCACTGCGCCACCAGGGAAGCCCCAAACTTGTACTCTTAATTGAGGAATATGACTATTCTTATCTTGGTGTTTAAACTGCAAATATTAAAACTACTCAAAATTTCCAGTCGTTTGAAAAGTTCACCACTTACAGGGAAGGTCTGCTGGATGATGAGTTTTGTTGGCCAGGTCCATGCCACGTGAAGGATTCTTTTTTAATTATTTCTCAAAAGACCTCTCACTAACTTACGAAGCGTCCCTCCTCCCAGAAGTTACCTCAAAGGGCAGCAAGGCTTAAATCATATTTTTGCCGTATCTATCATGCTCTCCAACCTCTTCTCAATCTTTTTGTTTTAGAGCCAACTTATTTGGGATCATGACGTCCACAGGATATTTATGGATTGGCTGTATCTGGTATCTTAGACTTTTCTCAGACCACTTCTGTATTTTTGAAAAATTAGCAACATCAATATTTCACTGTCTAACTATATAGGTCTCCAAGTTTTCACCTAATTAACATATGATCCTCAGACGATGCTCGAATTGTAGCTTTGTGTGGCTGGGAATTGAGTGCAGGTTTCAGGCCTTTTGTGATCTTTGTGTTTGTCTCATGGTCTCTGAGAAGCAGCCCAGTAGGAGAAGCAGTAATACTAATTCTGCATTGAGGACAGGCAACATAACACCTTTCCAAGGTGCAATGACCTCAGTTATGGACACATACATCTTTCCATCTATCAGCAGTTTAAAGAGATTTTTAAACCTGAAAGACCAAGAAAATATTAAACAGGTACAGGTAAGGTCTATTTCTGTTTCAAAAGCTGTTGTTCTATGCTCCCCATAAAGTTTTATTATCTGCAGTACTGGGGAGATTTCTAAATGACTCAAGATCAACACACATCTGTACTCAGACAGCATCTGTCTATTTCAGCACCAACAAAATGGCTTGTTTATTATTAGTTTTGCAGTAAGTCACGCCTTTAATTTTTCTCCCTCCTTCTAAAAGCTTGGTTTCAAAAACAAACACAAGGATGAGTTTCTAGAAACTAAAGACTTGCAGATGGGGGCAATGGTCTAAATCAGGCTCTTGGCCTATAAACTTTGACAGCATCCTTTTACACTGACTTTCCATGTATTTCTCAGGGATCTACATGGGCCTCTCAGGTTAATGAGAGTTTCATGTGTCGATGGGGAATCTGGACGTGCAGGTGTCCAAGAAAACCCCTCTACTTGGCGTTAAAAATCCTGCAAGGAGCTGACGGGATTACTGAGATTAAAGTCGGTCACCCACCAAAAGTTATAACAAACACTGCCCCGGAGACAAGGGAGAAGACAAAGAACAGGCTGCCTAGGTACAGTTGGTTGTCAGAAATTGTGTGTAAACAGTGGGTCTCTGAAGGGATGCCAATCATTCCTGAGAACAGATGAGATGAACTTCATGATTTAATATATTTGGTCAAGTGCATTTTCCCTGTTTGGAAGCTTACCATTCAGTCAGGAAGTGTATACTGATTTTTTTGTTTTTTGAAGATGACTTATAAAGGAGGTGGAAAAGCGCTTGAAATAATGCATTTTCAAAGAATTACTCTCTAAAAGAATCATCTGTAATTACCATTCACAATGGATGTTCTATAGTTTCGGACTGAGCAGAGGCCAGCCCGTGGCAGGAAAAGGGCTGGAAAGTTGGAAACTGCATGGATGGAGGTGGGTAACCAAGGTGAGGAAGGGGGAAATGCTTTGTGCTCTGAAGACACACTGTTTTGCCATCCAAATGTTGTCAGGGAACAGAACTGCAAATTCTTTTAATGCTCTGAAAGAAAAAATCTGTCTATAGTAATTTCATGCATTTCAATCCAGGTCACACAATGGGAAAAATGCATCTGCACGTCTACTTTCAAAGCACAGGAGAACAAGCACAGATGTTCCACGAAACATATCATGCTCTTCCACCCCTATCCCTGCCCGGAGTCCTTAACATAATGGAAGAAGCTGTGATTCGCATTTATCCACCGGAACCATTCTTAACACATGGAAAGACACGTCTATTTCACCACATCCTTGGAGGTGACACAAGGTGAGATGTTTTCTTGGTGAACATGGCCATACTGTGGTGTGTGTGGTGTTGGGGGTAGCGGGGTGGGCTTCTTGGCAGAAAAAATAGAGCTAAGGCCCGTATTTGGAAATGTGGAAAAAAGCATTTCTTTATGCTACCTTGCAGGTTTCCAGGACAGTAAGAATCCTATCATTTTGTCACTACACTTTAAGATGCAAAGTCAGGCCTGAGAACACATTACTCTGCGTGGTTTTAATAAAGCTGCTGGTATATAAGAAGAAATGGAATAAATAAATTTTACATGGAATTAAAATCTTTTGATAAAAAGATTTTAATTGAGATGAATTTTATATGAGACACATGAATATTCTAAATCTAGACACTTTAAAAAGAGATAGGTAGATAAACAGATGTTCCCATAAACTCTTCTGGAAAACAGCAAAGTTCTTAGACTAATGGAACTAAATTATTATATTACAGAAGTTGATAAGAGTTCAGTTTCAGCATATTACAGACTGAACCCCAAATTACCTATTCCTGTCTGCTTTTCCTTTTTGTCCTACTCTCCAGAAGAGACAGGAATGTCCAGATGTAGGTCATGTAAGATGCCTTCTACATTTGTCTTAGTAAATGAGATTCTTTTATTTACGAGTGGTTGATTGAGAGGAAATATGTTAAATGAACAAATGTATTGACTGATTTTTCTTCACGTGGTACATGATTGTTAAATAAATGAATTCTTACCATCTCGGTATTAGAGCTTTGTAAATAAAGGTATCCTTATAAACGAATGCAGTATTTGGAAACATAAGTTAAAACTACAGAAATAGGATAATGTGTGTGCTACAAAATGTTGCTGGTTGACAACAGCAGTGACTAGTCTGGATTTTCAGAATAATGTTTAAAAAACTAGGCCAGGAAAATTCTGCATACTCTGTCTTCATTTTTTAAGACTGGGAACTTAAAAAAAAAAAAAAGTTCTTTTCTCTTTTCCCCATGAACTCTGTGTGCCTCCTGAAATATCAAAAACAATTTGTTCAGTGTTTCATATTTCATTTAATTTGCTAACTTCGTTTATTATCATGAGTATTTCCCACTGGAAATTTTATCTTTAATTTCCGGATCTTCAAACTTAAGGCTCTGTCAAATTTCTTGCACCTGTAGCCATCAACCTGTGCATCTACCTGGGTCTCGGTCTTTCTCTTTGGAGATGGGGTCTGTCTTTGTCAGCTTTAGCCCTAGGCAAACACATCGAGTCATACATGCACGAAGATCGCCGTGATGACTTTCTTCTTAAGCTGTATCCCTGGTGCTGCTTTTTTCCCCTCCACTTTTCTGCATTAGTATGATGGCCTATAACATGCTCCGAATTGCATGTGGTATTTGTCTTCTTAAGGAAAGAAAAAAGACGGAGTATGGGCCAGACTTTAAGGTGTGAACAGCCTGGAATGGTGGGTAAGCCTTTGCCTTTCAGATACTTCCGTCAAAGATTAGAGAGACATGAAAGATGAACTGCCCAGACTTCATCTTATCTCCCCTAGTGAGCTGCACTTCCCCCTGAACTAGCACAAAAGAATCAAGCAAAACAGCCCCACTAGTGAGGTTTCTACGTGAAATCCTCAGATAAGCTTCAGGGTGAAGCCAACCTAAACAATTACTTGATCTAAGGAAAGAAAATCTTTTTAATTAAAAAAAAAATTTTTTTTTGCTATGTGTTGCCTGATATGATTATCAGTACTATTTAAAACGAATTCGAGCTATGCTTCACATATTTATATTTTCTTTTAAGCAAGCCCATGGTACCAGCTGATAGAGTAAATTTATTTTTAGTAGAATCACAGAATCTTAAATGCTTGAAAGGATTTCAGAAGCTGTCAGGTCCAATCACCCATCCCCTGAAGAATTCTATCTATTGCCGTCTCAGGCTTGCTAGAAGAATAAAGAAGCTTATTTATTTTTCTGCTAAATCCAGAAAATGTAGTTAGAAGTTTAAAGCACTGGGATTGTAAGAAAAATAAAACCTTGGTAAAATTAAGACTTCATTCTTCTGAAGGAAGGCAATTAAAGGAAGGCCATGAATGTGTTTTTAACCCGTGGAGGCAAAAATAGCTGGAAAAAAAATGTACAAGTCACTTGTACAAGTTCATATGTGATTATTCTAATTGCACATTAGTCATAACATGTGCAATTAGTCTCAACTGCTTACTCTGTTCGATAGTTGGAAATATAAAGGCGTAATGCAGTTTATTACTATTGGGATTTATAGAGCATTTTTAATTTAATCTACTTTCCTCTCATTATTTGAACGTAGAATTGAATGAAATGTGAAGGCTGGGGGGCTTGCAGTGGAGAAAGGAAATACGTATGTGTGTTTGTGTGTGTCTCTGTTTCAGGTCAGCATCCAAAACTGCGATTTTGATGTGGATCAAAATTGCCATTTGGATGTGGAGCTTTCAAATGGTGCATTAAATGAGAAATGTATGAGGGCACAGAATATCCATTTGCATCCCGGCTTCGGAATTTCCAGGGTGGGCCTTTCTTTTGGAGAAGTTTGCTGTGGAGGTGCTTGAAAAGTTTCCAACTGTGGGTTCTGCCACTTCTGAAGAACACACATTGTTTTGCTCTGGGGCTTTCAAATGCTGATATGAAAGTTATTTAGAGCTTAGGAGTTTGTGTGCTACATTACATGCTGCATAAACGTAGCCATCGCTCCTAGACGTGAACATTAACGCACTCTGTAAAACATAGTTATTACTGCCAGGGCAGAAATCAACAAACCCCACCAAAGGAATTTCTTAAAACTGCTATCATAAAGTCTGTGCCCGTTATGGATTTCATTAACATTTTACTCCCCAAGGATTCCCAATTGTATAATAACAGAAGTTCTTTAAATTTTAAATACCACAGACAGGAACAGCCTTTCACCTAAAACAGATGTGAAACCATCAAACTTGCCTTCCTATTGGTCCACAGATATGAAACTGGATGGTAATTGATGGCTTCTAATGTGTTGTTGTTTAGGTTACAGAATTGGAAACTTAATAGTATGTTTCCCATGAAAAGATAAGTTAATAAAGCAATAGACAGGTTTTCAAACACAGTTCCTTACTCTTGATTACGTCTGAAGTTAAAAAAAAAAAAAGTTTATTTACATACTGCAGAAAAACTAAAACAGGTAAGTCAAGGTCAGGGACACACAACATACAGTTGTGGAAGAGCTCATTTCAGTCTTATTTTTCCTAAATCTTGTCAGTGATGACTGGTGATTTTATCCTTGTGTTTCCTTTTCTTAATCCCGTTCTTATCAGTGCATTTTGAGACCCAATCGTGCAGTACTCTAAAATAACATCTGTATTTATTTAGCTAAAAACAGTCCACTTTTTTTTGTGTGTGTGGCCTCTCCCGTTGCGGAGCACAGGCTCCGGACGCGCAGGCTCAGCGGCCATGGCTCACGGGCCCAGCCGCTCCGCGGCATGTGGGACCTTCTAGGACCAGGGCACGAACCCGCATCCCCTGCATCGGCAGGCGGACTCTCAACCACTGCGCCGCCAGGGAAGCCCCAGTCCACTTTTAACAGCTAAAAGTAGTGAAGCTTAAGATAAATAAGCAGGCAGGTTTATGATGCTGCTTTCCTGCATCAGGTAAACAGATGCATCTGTATTTTTGGAAAACAAAAGAACTACGACTCTGTTCAAATATCTACAGTAAACAGTGGAAAAGTGACAGAAACCAGCCAAGCAACCAGCTACTTTTTCTTTCAAAATTCTGATCAGTCTGATTATTTTGAAAATGACTTGATTAGGATTTTGCGCATCTTCTATACCAGTGGTTTACAACTGGGGATGATTTTGCCCCCAAACAGGACATTTGGCAACTCCTGGGGACGTCGTTTTTGGTTGTCGTTTTGATTGAGGGTGCGTGCGTGTGTGTGTGTGTGTGTGTGTGTGTGTATGTTACTGGCTTCTAGTAGCTGGAGGTCAAGAATGCTGCTAAACATCCTACAACACACAAGACTGCCCCACAACAAAGAATTATCCAATCTAAAATGTCAGGAGTGTCCAGACGCAGAACCCCTGCTCCAGACAAAGTCCAATCATTTGTTTAAATTAAAGCTTCTGCAGTGACTGTTCAATTTACTAGACATCATTTACCAATCAGCAGCTAAGCAGGATATACTGGGATTTAAACGTGCCTGCTTGGTCTTCAGACACAATCTTCTGAGAGGATCCAAATTCACGTCCTCATACTGTTACAACTGAGTGGGAGCAAAGAAGTGGTGGCCAGGATACTGAGATTCCAGCCCGGGTCTGTCAGTAACTGGCCCTGTGGTCTTGCAAATAACTTAATCCCTCTGAACACATGAACATTAAGGAATTTAGACAAAAGGATGTTTGTACCTATGTTTAATCTTACTCTTAAAGTCAAGATATTCTGGAAAGATATATAAAAACCTCTGCTCTAGAATTTAACTATGAATGTTGGTTCCAAATAGACACTGCCATAAAACAATAAGAAACCTCAACAGCAAGCAAAAAGAAATGTTCATGCTCTGGGGCTTCTCTGGTGGCGCAGTGGTTGAGAGTCCGCCTGCCGATGCAGGGGACGCGGGTTCGTGCCCCGGTCCGGGAAGATTCCACATGCCACGGAGCGGCTGGGCCCGTGAGCCATAGCCGCTGAGCCTGCGCGTCCGGAGCCTGTGCTCTGCAACGGGAGAGGCCACAGCAGTGAGAGGCCCGCGTACCACAAAAAAAAAAAAAAGGAAATGTTCATGCTCTACAAACTAACTTATTTTAAGTGTAATTCTACCCAAACACCTGTCGTTCTTTCAACACTCTCTTCCCAGTGATGCTTCATCATAAAAGTCAGAGGCTTCTTTAAATGTCATACATTTTCTTTAAAGTGTGTTGACATGAAATACTAACTAGTAAAATCCTTTGACTGATTTTTAAAATTGAATTAAGTGGTCAACTTGACCAAAATGGTTAAAATTATCTTGCTATGTTCTATCTGACAAAACAACAGCTAAAAATGTCTAAATAATTATGTCACATGTACATTCTGTTTCCCCCAATCATATCTTCCTTCAAAAACAACAAAAAGCTCTGAATTTCATCTGTCCCTATAAACACATATTTCCTTCAAATGACTTCCTATAATGTGAAACACCAAGGTAAGGTACCAGAGAAAGCATTAGGCAAAGTTCCTCAGGAGACAGTAAATTTTGGAACATGGGCTTCCTGGGTGGAAACCTAGTTAGAGATATCAGTCCTGTGATACACGAAGGGTCAGAGGTAAAGCATTTATTTTGTGCATGAAGTATAAGTCAATGCAGAACTAGGGTAAGATAACCAAAGTCTCACCTGGGCTACTTTTTTAAAAAGCAAATTGTCGGGACTTCCCTGGTGGCGCAGTGGTTGGGAATCCGCCTGCCAATGCAGGGGACACGGGTTCGAGCCCTGGTCCAGGAAGATTTCCACATGCCACGGAGCAACTAAGCCCGTGTGCCACAACTACTGAAGCCTGGGCGTCTAGAGCCCGTGCTCCGCAACAAGAGAAGCCACCACAATGAGAAGGCTGCGCACCACAACCAAGAGTAGCCCCCGCTCGCAGCAACTAGAGAAAGCCCGCGTGCAGCAACGAAGACCCAACACAGCCAAAAGTAAATAAATAATAAAATTTTTAAAAAGGAAAAAAAAAGCAAATTATCTCCCTTCCAGATCAATGTTTCAGCTAAAGTAGCAAGTTAATATTAATTGCAAAACACACACAGAGCACACCTGGGGAATAAACATTCATTTGAACAGCTATATTTTCCCTAAATTTGCCAACATTATATTTTACATGCATCATTCCACATTTGGGTAACCCAGTGAGCTATTTTCGTCCGTTCTCTAGTCACACATTTATAAAGCATTTTATTGCAATTTCAGCAATTTGCTAATGATCTGAATGAGAAAATGCCCCCCGATCCTCGAAGTGTCTGGTCTGTAAGCAGAGTGTTTACAGTCAGGATAACTTGCCTCCATACATGTTCTGGATTAGTTCAATTCAGCAGATAGAACCGATTTTGAACACAGATTGTAAACCTACTAGAAACTAGAAACTGTATGAAAAATCACAAACTATTTCATAGGAGATCCCTGTTCCACACTCAACACATTCATATAAGAGAATGAAAGATTTGTCCAAGAGAGTTGAGAAGGAAAGAAAATGAGATATGAAATTTGTGAAAATAAATGACATTTAAAAGTTTTAAGATAAATTACATCAGCTTCTACTTTCAATTTGGGGAAACCCTCACTTTGAAGAAAAAAAGAAGGGTTTCAGATAACAAATTCTTCTAATCGAGTAAGAAACACTCACTTCTCCCACCTAAAATGCGATAAAAATGTGTAACAATACTGTGTGTCAGAGGGAACATTTCCAAGAATTCATGAGTTATTTTATCCCATTTGGCACGTAAAGGATGTCCAGCTAGCCCCTTCTTAGCTCTTTTTCTTTTTTCTTTTTTTTTTTTTTTTTCGGTACGTGGGCCTCTCACTGTTGTAGCTCTCCTGTTGCGGAGCACAGGCTCCGGGCCCGCAGGCTCAGCGGCCATGGCTCACGGGCCCAGCCGCTCCGCGGCATGTGGGATCTTCCCAGACCGGGGCACGAACCCGCGTCCCCTGCATCGGCAGGCGGACTCTCAACCACTGCGCCACCAGGGAAGCCCCCCTTCTTAGCTCTTGAAATCAGGTCCATGCCTTTAAATGATCTTTTGTCTCCATTCTCCGCAAGCTGCAAGTGAGATTCGGAGGTTGCTGGTAGCAACAACTCACACCCCTGGGTGGATGTGCAGGCACCTGTGGGTAGTAAACCTTGAAGGACCCCCTGGACTACAGGGCAGACCTTGGGGCTGGGGGCTGGGAAACTGGCGAGAGGAAGGACCGTTTCCTCTGTGACTCATGAGGTCTTAAGACCTCACCAGGATTTTCACTTTGCCCAGTTTAGCTGGCGTGAGAGTGTCTGCCCGGCTTACTGCATTTGACAGAGCAGGAGGTGAAAAACTCACAATTCCAATGGCCAGAGAGCTCTGCAAAGGCCAGCTGCACCCGGGCCTGGTTCAGATCTGACCCCGAGCTGTGACTCACCTCCCGCCCTCCGGCTCTCCCAGTGCCCAGTGACTCAGGTCCCAAGTCTGAGGAAAGAAGTCCCCTTTGGCCCTGTGAGGCTGACATTCCCCACAAGTTGCAGCTTTTCCCCAAATCAGGACTTGATGAACTATTTAACCTCTCTGGGCTTTAGCCTTCTTGTAGGAAGATGCAGATAAAGAACCTCTGGTCCACTTAACCTACACTCTAAGACTAAAATGGGATGTGTATGAAAAGGGGCTTTTATAAAGGGAAAAAGCTATAGAAACATAAGGTTTTGTTGTTAGAACATGTCTTAAAATGAATTTTTAAATCCTCAAATCAACCCAGGGCCACTTGGATTTGAGCAGTTTGAATGAGGGCACCTACTTTCTTCAACCCTGCAGCTGTGGCTGTGAGTAAGTGAACCCTGAGAGAGAGAGAGAGAGAGAGAGAGAGAGAGAGAGAGAG